>NC_132784.1:54575000-54872500 GCF_048418805.1 Vulpes vulpes | reverse complement strand
TCGGCCGCGCCCCCGCCCCGGCCCCCGCGCCCCGCTCCCCGCGCCCCGCGCCCCGCGCCCCGCGCCCCGCGGCGCGGCCCCGCGCGTTACCTGCCGAGCGCCGGGGGGCCTGCTGCTTCCTCCTCGGCATGCTGCTCGGGCCGCCGCAGCCGTCGCCTCAGCCGCCGCCCGAGTTCGCGGGGCGCGGGGTCCGGGGCCCCGGGCGCAACTCCGCGGCGCGCCCAACTTTGGCCTCGTCCCCGCGGGCTCCGGGCTCCGGGCTCCGGGCTCCGGGCGCGCCGCGGGGCGCCGCTCGCATGGACGGCCGCGCCCGGGGCCGCTCAGGAGGCGGAGGCGGCGGCGGCGGCCGCGCGGGCCGCGTCCCGGCCGCCGGGCTGCGGGCGGAGCGCGCGGGGCCTGGGCGCCGAGCCCGGAGTCATCCCCGGCGCGGGCCGCGGGCGCAGCGGCGGGCGCTCGCAGGGCCGGCCCGCGGCCCGCGCTCCATGCCGCCGCCTCCCGCCGCTCCCGCCGCTCCCGCCGCCTCCGGCCGCGCTGCTGTGGCGGGCGCTGCCCTGCGCCTTCCTCCGCGAGCCGGGAGTCTCCGAGCGCAACTTTCTCTCCCCCTCGCTCCTCGCTGCTCGGGGTCGCGGCGAGTGGGCTCAGTGCGCGGGTCGCAGCTTTCTCATTGTGCGCCAGCGAGGCCGATCCAGGCTGTCCTTTCCTCCCGCACTTAGTCTAAGAGGAAGAAAGCAAACAAGACAGAGGAGTGAAGCCCCCGTACATACATGCGCCGGGGGGTGTCAGGCTGCTCCACCTTCCGAACAGTCACAGACCGAACAGGGTCGCCCCGCCGGCGCGCCGCTCGCGCCTCGCGCTCCCCGCGGGGCCCCGCCGCCGGACCGCCGCTCCTTCCACTGCCAGATTAACGCAAACACATTTGGATCATGGATTTTTGGCCGGTCTTGATCTTCCGACAGGAAAATTTTGAAAAATACACAAAAAGCACCCCCCCTCCGGAAAAAAAAAAAAAAAGAGGCGACAACAACAACCCGGAGAGCGTGTGCAGAGGGGCGAAGAGCGGACATTCAGGGGTGGGCGAGATGAGCGTGGACTGTCCCCCCCAAACTCCTGGGAGAGAGGGAGATGCACTCTCGCTCTCTTCTCTTTTCAGTGAAATATAACACACATTCGGATCGCAGAGCTTTCAGACAGTCTCAACTGATAGACAGACACATCGAGCTGCTTTTCCTGCTTCAGTTTTTACTCCTCCTCCTCTCGCCAACGTCACCCTGACAATTACAAATAGGTCTCTCACAAACCATACCTGTCAATCTTTTTAATTGCTTTGTTTTCCTTTTTTTTTTTTCTTTCCGGAGCTAAACAATATGACACAAAAAAGAAATCTTAATACAGCATAACATAAAAGATTGCACGTTGGAGAAAGGCATTGAGGGGTTTGTTATTGTAATCCACTGGCTGATACCGGGTAAAACCCATGTGTTATAAGCCAAGTTAAGTAGACACTAGTTCCTGCAGATTTTTAAACCTGTAAGTCCACCACCCCCACCCCCACCCCCACCCCCACGAACATTCATACACACGCACCCACGTGGACACAAACTATCCTTGGATGAGAATGTCCGACATTGGAGATGAAAATACCTGTGTCACTTTGGCAGCCTTACTGGGGAGGGGGCGGGGGGTTAGGTTTGATCCGGGAGGGGCACTGCGTGGCTTTTTTATTTGGGTGATTCTAGGTTAAGTGTAAAACAAGAGGGTTTTTTGAACTTAAAACGTGTATACCTTCAACACAAATTTTAAAACGGGCTCAACTCATCATACAAAAATGTGGAAAATAATTGAATTTGGTCCCTCTATGAAAAGTAAATTGGTTAATTCGGTCAATATAGACAATTAAGGCGAAAACTGACACGAAGGAACGACAGATCCTCCTAGCTGGGGTATAAAATGAGCTCTTCATCCATCGTTGCAACGTCTCCAATTAAGTCCTTCGGCATCCCCACCCAGAAGTTTAAATGCTTGTGTGCTCTGAGAATTTGGCCCTCTGGTCTTCAATATACGTGCTCTCTCCCAATGGGAAGCCCGTAACAGTCTTGCAGAGGCTACTTAACACGTTCATGGGAAAACGCGGAATCTAGGCCAGAATAAATAAAATGGTTTAGTTGGTGCAACTTGCATGGGACAGACAGGCTGAGGGCAGGAGGCGCGGGCAGGGCGTTCCGGGAACCCGGGCCCAGGAGCCTGGGGCGCCGGCTGCCCGGGCTTCCCCGCGCGCCCCCGCCCCGCCCTCGGCGCTGGTGCGCGTGCCCCGGTGTCGGGGGCTCCCCGCGCGGCCCGGGGCCCCGGCCGTGCCCCGCCGCCCGGGCCGCGCTCGGGGTTGATTCGTACCACCTTGCAAGGAAGTGAACGCTTCGCACGGAAGGGGAGGTGCCTGCGCCGGCCGCCGGGCGCCGCGCCGCTCCGAGGACGCCCGGGGCTGCCGCCGGCGCCGGCCGCGGCGGTCGCGGGACGCGCGGCTCCCCTCGCCGCCCCCCTCGCCCTGTGAGAGGAGTCAAATCCGGCGTTTGGAGCGCGGGGAGGGTGGGGATATCCGGTGCCTCCCGGACGCCGGGAGGAAGGGGGAGGGCGGAGAGGATCCTCGGCCAGTCTGCGCCGAGCAGATTCAAACCAAAACAAAAAGATTAAAGGAGCAGCGGCCGGGTGGGAGCGGTCCCGGGCCGGGAGGGACCCCGGGCGTGGCGCGTCGGGACCCGCGGGGGCCGCGCCGACTGGCTGCGCTGCGCGGCGGGCGGGGGGAGCGGAGCCCGGGCGGGCGGGGAGGGGGAGTCGAGGGGAGCACGCGGGCCGGAGGAGGGGCGGGCCCGGCCGCTCCGCCCGCCCGCCCGCCCGCCCGCCGGCGCCGCGCCGAGCCGAGCCGAGCCGAGCGGCCCCGGGCTGGGCGCGACCCCGGCCCGCGGCGGCGCAGACAGCGGGCAGAGGCGCGGGCCATGCTGCGGCTGGCGCCCGCCGGGGCCCGAGCCATCGTGGACATGTCGTACGCCCGCCACTTCCTGGACTTCCAGGGCTCCGACATCCCCCGCGCCATGCAGAAGCTGGCGGTGACCCGGCTGAGCCCCAACTTCCGCGAGGCCGTCACGCTGCTCCGGGACTGCCCGGTGCCGCTCCCCGGGAACCGAGACCTCCTCGTCCGGAACCGGTGAGCCCGGCGCGCACCCCCTCCCGGCCCGCCGCCCCCGCCGCCGCCCCGCCGCCCCGGGCCCGCCTGCGGCCCCACACGCCCGCGAGCGCCCGGGCGCACCGCCTGACTTGGCGAGAGCCCGGGAAGTTGAACCCGCCGCCATCTGGCGAAGGCGAAGGTGATGTGACTTGCTGGTGTGAATATCCGATGCCACCGGACGTCCTCATAACTGCGGGTTGTTTTAATTTGGGATTCCCCTCCCCTCCCCCAGCCCTCCCTCCTCCCCCTCCCGCTCCCGAAATAAAACCGACGCGACCCAGAAGGGGAGGCTCCCGCCCGGCCCTCCCGCGCGCACCCACGACTCCTGCGTTCCCGCAACGTGCAGTGCGGACCGGGGCCGGGGCCGGGGCCGGGGCCGGGGCCGGGGCGGGGGCCGGGGCCGGGGCCGGGCGCGGGCTGGACACAAACTGCGACATTTAGGTAACGTGCTTTGGAGGAAGGAGGCCGAGGACCGGGCTGGCTTCTCCTGTGCGCTGCAGGTTGGCAGCCGCCCCGCAGTGGCGGAGCCTGTCGTGGGGTGTGTTGGTGTCCACCTCGCCGGTGCCGTCTGCGTGTTGTCAGTGCTGTGTGGCTGCTGTCTGTGCCCCAGAGCCCACCGACAGGCGCGGCGCGGCCGGGGCGGCGGGCCAGGGCCGGGTGGGGCACGGCTGCGTTTGCCTGCGCGTTCTGCAGACCTTGGGCGGCACGCGGGTGGTTGCCCTGCCTCCTGACCGCCTCCTGCACCGCCACACTCCCCAGCTCACTAGTCTTTAGTACCTGGTGGAGCGCGGGGAGGAAAGGGACCTCGTCCTGCGGGAGCCCTGCCCTCCGGTCCCGGCCGCCGGGTGCCCTCGCTGCCTGACTTGCAGGCGGGGCGTCCCCCACTGCTCTCTCCCCTACGTTAGAGCAGGACTCGCCTGCCTGTTCAGGCGCATCGAGGGGTTCCCGTGTTGCGTGTTTCAGGCTAGAACACCCGATTGAAGGAAGTCGTGAGTTCTGAGTAACTATATTGTGAATTGTGTTCTGGACAGGACTGTGAGCCCCCCCCCCCCCCGCAAAGAGTGAAAGGCAAAGGGCGCCCTACCTAAGTTGGCTTGCCGCACCGTTTAATCCGTTTATTTTAGAGATTCGTATCAGCCTTCCAAAGACTGCAAAATGGAGTAATTCTGGTCATGATAAAAAAAAAAAAAAAAAAAAAAAAACTTTTGGAAACCTGTTGGAAAAAGTAAAAATTGAGGGAGCCAAGAGTGGGGCTGAGTGAAGCTGGCTCCGGGAGGGATGCAGAGAGTGCCTTAGAAGGTGGATGTACGTCCTCCTCAAAGTTTTTGTGGGTGGAAACAGGGCTGCAGAGGTTAAAGCGCTAGAGCTGTTGAGAGAAGGACTTGCATCCTACCGAGTTCAAAAGAAGGAACACACGCAGAACACACAAGAGACACGAGTGATTTGCTGGAAGTTGAGATGAGAAGCAGGCTGAAGAGCCTTCAGACTTTAACAAGCAAAAAGTTTTACATGGGCTGTTTTCTTGTGATTTTTCTGATCAGATACACTGATCTAAAACACACACCACTGTTCTGACCAAATCCCTTTTAGAAAGCGGGTGTGAAATAGGGAGGGGGTGACCGAGGGGAGCAGGCAGGAGGAGGTGTGAAGTTAGAGCACGACCAGCAGCTGGGAGTGGGACCACCCGCCAGCGCTCACCGGGCAGGCTGTTCCCGCCGGGCACGCTGTTCCCGCCGGGCACAACCAGTGCCCGGCCTCTCAACCTGTGAAGTGCATCAAGTCCTCGGGGTGTCCTCCCCTCCTCCGGCTCCTCGCTTACTCCTTCCCCGCCAGTGCCTGGGCGCCCCCTGTGTCGGGTCACCAGGGATGATCCCTGAATTTGGTGGTCAGGGTTCTGGAGCACCAGCTCATCCACGTTTGAACTCATCAGTTTGGGTGGCTTTAGGATCCATGCCTGTCTTTTCCCTCCACATCTGCCAACAGTCCCTTTAACACAAATGGTATATTTATATGTACAACTTGACCTCTAACTTCCATGTTGAAGCCGACATCAGAAAATGGGGCCAGTTCTCTCCTGAATCTTTGCATCCCCTTTCCCTACTCTGTGGAAAATCTGCTCCCATCCCCAAATTGTGAGATACTTTATACTTGGCAAATAGTGTCAGGGAGGTGACATTTTACAGATTAAAAAAAAAAAAAAAAAACAGACTGCAAGTCTATTTACTGCAGGTTAGTTCATTTTAATCCTAGACCAAATCTCCCCCAGAACTGTGATAATTGCATAAAAATTTTACGCAAGCACTTTTCATTTTTATCATCATAAAAATCTGCTCTGGAAAGAATGGCAGAAGCACACATTCACTTTCTCGGAAAGATGTTTGGAAATTTTAACTGCGCTGCCTGACTTCTTGCAGTTGGATATTTGTACATCTCATTCCATCTTAACAGAAAATACAAATACAGAGAGGAAAGTGCTTTTAAGCCAGGCGTGGATTTAGGATAATCTTTCTTCCATTTAGGGAAAGTGTGAGAGGGGTGCATAAAATCCCTGCAGAACATGTAATTGGTGTTCCTTTATCCATGTCTCACATTCATACATCCGAGGACAACTTCACATGCCCTCCGGAGGATGCCCAGCCCTCAGGAAGAAAAAGACACCCTCCGGTTAAGTCAGCTTGTGTGCTATTTTTAGCTTTTTTCCGAAGGATGGTGACACATTATTTCGTTTCCAAATATTTCTAACGATTTTCTGCTCAAGTGTATGATAATGGAGCAAAGAGTTTGTAGGAATGGCAAAGAGTGGGTGGGGGATGGGGAAGGCGTTTTTGATAAACGGTTTGTTGCTCACGGGAGGGTAACAGCATTTCTGCTGAATCTCCAGGCCGAGATTTTCTTTGCTTTATTTTTCTTTCTTTTCTTTTCTTTTTTTTTTTTTTCTCATTTTTTCCTTTCCTTTCCTTTCTTCTCTTTCTTTCTTTCCTTCTTTCTCTCTTCCTTTTTTAAAGAAAATCTGACCTGGACACTTTGTGCCCCAATGTTGAAGGCTCCGGACTTCACATTTTGTTTTTGTTCAAAGAAAGCATTTTCCTCCGTCTGCAGGACTGCCTGTTTCATCATAAACATGACGAAGGGGTTCCGCACTTTTTAGTATAAATAAAGCGGGCGCCTCTCGAAGGGTATATATTTGGGGGAAGCCCGCTCGGTCGCGTTCTTTTTCCTGGGGTTCCTAGATTTTAGGCTCCCGCGTGGATCCTCCCGTCGGACTGCTGGAACCCTGCACTTACTAAGAGCATATATTTTAAATTAAAGAGGGCACAAGGAGCGTCTGGAAATGCACGGTTCCCCCAAGCGTGTCTTTCCTTTCTTTCTCCGGCTCGCTCGCATGTCCCCTGCTCCCCGACCCGGGCCCCTTCCCACCGAGCCTGCCGCTCTTGAACTTGTGTCCCGAGGAGCAGAGGCGCGGGCGCCCGACCCTCCCGCAGCCCTCCCGCAGCCCAGGTAAGGATGCAGGCGCAAGGGCGGTCGCGGATCCCCACCTGCTGCGGCGGCCGCGGGGTCCACGCGGGGGTCCGAGACGGGGTCGCTCCAGGGGCCCGGAGACCCTGACGGGCGAGCGGGATAGCCGGAGGCAGTGGCCAGCAGCCCGCCCGAGATCCTTCACCGACGACGCAGGCAATTTGGAAGACGGCACGGCGGGGGGAGGGGGGGAGACACGGAAACGGGGTGCGCGTGAGGCCAGGGGCCGGTGTGGCCGCCCGGGCCGGGTCGCTCCTGTGGCCGCTGCGCCCCAGCGCGCCCTGTGCTCCGGGGACCCCCCGCGCCCCCCCCAGCTTGGCCGCCACTGGGTCCCAGCTGCCTGGGTGCGCCCAGCCGACCCCGCCGGGGCCTGGGAGGCCGAGGTCACGGTCACCGGCCCCTCCTCCCCGGCGCCCGCTGGCCCGGCCCCAGCCCGCTCCGCCCCGAGTCAGAGTCCCCGGCCGGCCTCTCCGGTGGCGGTGGCGGTGGCGGTGGCGGTGGCGGTGGCGAGGCCGCGCACCTCCGAGGGGAAGGCGGCTCCAGAAGGACCTCAGGCGCGCGCAGGCCAGGGAGGCGCAGAGCGGCGGGCAGCCTGGACGGGGCGCGCCCGGGCCCTGCGAGCCTCCCTCCTGCGCCCCAGCGCGGCCGCGCTCCACCGCAAGGGCTCATTTGCTTGTTTTGAGCGAAGCCCGGTGGTAAACACGGCGGCTGGGGCTGGTCAGCTGCAGGCAGCCCAGCTCCTCGCGGAGCCCACTCCCCTCTCCACTTGCCCTCCCCCTTTCCGCCGCGCGTGTGCCCTCTCCCCTCCACTTTTCTCCCGCGTGCCCTGCTTGGTTTCCTCACCTCTCCCCCGGGGATGGCAAACCACTGGGGGGGGGGGGAGCACGTAACTCCAGCAGCTCCCCCCCTCCACGAGGCGCGCTCCTGAGAGGTGGGGGGACCCCGGGGGCCAGCTGCCGCGGGGGTTCCCCTTGGGTGCAAGGCAGGGGTGCCCTCTGAGGAAGGGCCTCTCCAGCTGGGACTAAGGCTGGAAGAATTGTGGGCCAAGAGACCAGAGCAGCAGTAGGGCCTCCGTCCCCCACCTCTGGAGCAAACCACCATCACTTCCAGCCCACCCCTCCTTGGACTTGGCTTCCAGGCCTAGAGCAGGGGCTCGGGAGGCCAGATGCTCTAGCGGGGCGCTGCCCTGGCGCCTTCGGTGAAGTCCAGAGACATGCTCTGAGAAGCTGGCGCTTCCCAAAAAGACCAAACCTTGAGAACTATGCAAATGTAAAGGGAAGATAGCAGGCCCCCACCCCCGCAAACAGAGCGTAAGCATCCTGGTCTGAAATCCCAAATGAAAAGCCAGCAAAAATCGTTTTTCCTACTTTGCATGATTGCGTTATCATCGATGGCTACGGAATTCTGTAGTGTTATTGAGGCTGTGTGCTGTGCTAACTTCTGAAAGCAGCTTGACATGCCCCAAAGAAATTGTTTCCTTTCTTATTTCTACAATATGTAGAGAGCTTTCAGTATTGTAGATATACAGGGGGCATGATCATAAGGGAGCATTTATAAGTGCAAAGTGTTATCTGTGATACAGTGGAAGTGGATCCTTGCACAGGGGAATTTTGGTTTTATTAAGTTAAATTAAAAGTGAATTATTTTTAAAATGACCTACTTCCCAGCTTTCCTCCTGCCACCAGATACCACCATCTTTTCATGTCATTACAGGTGGAAATGACATTTTTAGGGTCCTCCATTATGTGTCTAAGCCACCTCCTGACATTTTTTAGCAGACGCCTTTTTTTTTTCCTTAGGTATCAGGATATTTTTGTTATGAGGTATACCGAGATGAAAAAAAGCTGGTAAAAATACCGACCTCGCAATTAAATTGACTCTGGATACCAAAGTGAAAATAATCATCTGGTATTAATCAAGTTATGTCTCTGCTTCTTGTTGAGGAAAAATATAGTGACGATTTGCTTTCCTTTTCATCTGAAAAGGACTCTAAGATGTTGAATGTTCCATAAAAATCTCTACCCTTATGAGACAATTTTTGTTCAATTAATCAAAATGCATATTTTCATGCTGGACATAGTTACATCAGAAAGAAAATTTGCTGCGGTCACTCCAACAGTGTTTTAAACAACCCTGCAGTAACATATAACAACCGATGACCTTGCACATTGCGTCAATCTTCAATAATATCATTGTCATTACTGTTATTATCCAAAGTGTTAAATTGTTGCCAGAATCAATACAAGTCTACTTCTTTGAATATATTTTATCTGACTGTTGTTTTTAACATCTTTGTTAACAGGCCAATTAATTTCCAACTCAGAGGTCCAGTGAAGTTTACGTATAAGACGGCTTCCTGACTTTTTTTTTAATGGTTTATTTCTGCTTTTGAAAGAAAGGGAAGGAAAATAAATAGCATGTGAACTAAAAACCTTGATATTTAAAGTGGTATGAAATTATCACTAACCTGATTAAAAAAATAAAATATACCAAAACTCTGATTGCAAATACTTGTTTAACTTCTTTTTTTTCAACTGAGTATCAGGACTGATCCTTTTTGTTGTTGTTGTTGTTAATTTTACCAGGATAGACAGCCTAGCCACCCATCCACAGTCACTGGAATTAGAGGGATTTTTCTAAATGGAGTATCAGGGCCTTGATGAAAGGAACATATTAATATATGTGTGTGTTTGTTTTCTTCTAGATTTGTTGGTGTTAATGCATCTGACATCAACTATTCAGCTGGCCGATATGACCCTTCAGTCAAGACCCCCTTTGATGTAGGTTTTGAAGGTGTGGGAGAGGTGGTGGCCTTAGGCCTCTCTGCTAGTGCCAGGTACACTGTGGGCCAAGCTGTGGCATACATGGCACCCGGCTCTTTTGCTGAGTATACTGTGGTGCCTGCTAGTGCCGCAGCTCCGGTGCCCTCCGTGAAACCTGAGTATGTCACCCTGCCAGTAAGTGGTACCACCGCATATATCAGCCTCAATGAGCTCGGAGGACTGTCAGATGGGAAAAAAGTTCTGGTGACAGCGGCAGCTGGGGGGACAGGCCAGTTTGCTGTGCAGCTTGCAAAGAAGGCCAAGTGCCATGTTATTGGAACCTGCTCTTCTGACAAAAAGTCTGCTTTTCTGAAATCGATTGGCTGTGATCGTCCCATCAACTATCACACTGAGCATGTCAGTACTGTCCTGAAGCAGGAGTACCCCACAGGTGTCGATGTGGTGTATGAATCCGTCGGGGGAGCCATGTTTGACTTGGCTGTAGATGCCTTAGCTATCAAAGGGCGCTTGATAGTAATTGGGTTTGTCTCTGGCTACCAAACTCCTACTGGCCTTTCGCCTGTGAAAGCAGGAACATTACCAGCCAAACTGCTGAAGAAATCTGCCAGCGTCCAGGGCTTCTTCTTGAACCATTCCCTTTCTAAGTATCAAGCAGCCATGGACCACTTGCTCAAGATGTATGCGGGTGGAGACCTGGTTTGTGAGGTGGACCTCGGAGATCTGTCTGTGGAGGGCAGGTTTCGTGGCCTGGAGTCTGTATTCCGGGCTGTTGATTATATGTACATGGGAAAAAACACTGGAAAAATTGTAGTTGAATTACCTCGCTCTGTCAACAGTAAGCTGTGAAAACAGAACAATGACATAAATCAAAGGAGAAAGAAAATGGGCACTTTATTCCTCAGAATTACTCAAATCGAGTGATTTGTAGTTGGTTCATGGATATAATATTTCTTGAAACAAAAGTAAGGTGTTAATGAATAAATTTCTCTTTCTCTTTCTTTTTTCTTTTTCCCCTCCCTTGAAAAAAATGCTAATAAAAACTTCTCTTGATGGCTCAGAGGTAAAACCGTTACATTCAATTCTTTGGTCATGGACAGTCTCATTCCACATTTTATTGTTCCAGGGAATTAAATTAATTCCTGATGCAAGATCTGATCAAATCAGTATGTCTTCAGCTTGATGAGATTTTAAAATCAGTCATGAAAATAGTTCACAAATTCTTTTACTTTGGGAGACAGTTTGGTTCATCCGCTAATGAGCAGTTAGTAAATGGGAGATATAGCAGAAAGATAGCCATGTATTTTCAGAGTCTATATTCCCAGGAAATGGCCCTTCCTTTTCTATCACCAACTACCTACCTAGAAATTTGGAGGAATTATCCCAAAACCTTGACTTTATTAGATCATTAGAAAAACAACGGAGTCAACACAGATCTATTTTTTTTTTTAAATATCTGTTAGTAAATGCTTTATGCACAATTATACTGGTGAGGCCTATGTGGAATGGAAAGTTTCTCTCCACCCTTAAGAAGCAAATTGGTGTTGAAAACTGGATAAGACAAAAGCAGACTTTGGAAAAGGATACTACAGAGATGGGGGAGCGGTGGGAGCTTTAAAAGCTTAGTACCTGCCTGGGGAAGGAAAGGATATGCTGCATCCACCCGGGGAGGGTCTGCATTAAAAAAAAAAAAAAAAAAAAAAAAAAAAAACTTGCACCACAAAGGGAAAGCACTCTCTAGGCACCCTGCCAGAGCTTAATAACAGCATCCCTCAGATGCCTGAAATAGGATGCACCAAACTGAACCATGCAGAGGAGGGACCGATGTGATCTAAAATAATAAGACGTTTGCTTCGTGTTTCAGACTTACGGACACAGTGTGTTTTATCTCTGATCACCAAAACAGAATAGCGTGTGGAGCAAAGAACACTGTCCCTGTGTCCCCATTTTACTTCTCCGCGCGCTCTGTGCGAATGAGCTGCTCCCTGTGACTGCTGCCCGGTGTCACACGTGAGCATAACGTCATGTGCCTTCTCTTGTGAATCATGCCTGCAGCCCATCTGCCCGCCTCGTAACCTCCAGCTCACCAAAGGATGCTACTGCTTCCAGCGCGAGGTTGGAAATCCCGTAGCGCCCTCCTAATTGAAGGCAAAGCCCACCAGATTATTTTTCAAAGCCCTGGGTTTCAGTGCATCTCACACGCTAGATAAATAGGAACGCAATTAAAGATGCTCCAGGAAACTTGGTGACCGTATTTAATATTTTTTTTCTCTCTCTCTCCTCCCGTCGGAGGTGCGAGGGAATCCTCCTGCTGAATAGCCGTTAGTATCTATTTTACAAGATTTACTCATTTTCAGGTACCTAATGTAGCTGCTAGCATGCATGCACAACAATACAATTTATATGGTAAATGGGACCAAATAATGGCTTCACTGAATGTTATGGCTGCACTGAAGGGAGATGTCACGGTAAATAGCCGCCAAATTATGGATCATGCCGAAGTGTCACAACTGCAGTAAAGACAAATAGCACTGGAGGCTATTGCCACTGTGACGCTTTTGAGTTATGAAGAAGGGTAGCAGCCTGATGCGAGGCTCTTTGTGTCCTCATTATAGCAAGGGGTTACTAGTGCAAGGTACAAGGAAAGCTGGCCCAATGTGGTGCTCGGTTATTAATCTGTCCCTTTCAGACCGAACAGCGACGGCCAAGCGGAAGGAGACTTCGCCTGGCTTTCAGATACACAAACACACACAGGGGAGGGGACAGGTTTTATGAATGTAAGTGCACAGGAAGTGACTGCTAACGGGAAGACATTGTAATCAAATCAGGCCATCAAAGAAGATTATTGCATTTCACATAGTATATGTTGCTTCCCACACAGATAGATGTGCGAAGTCTCAGCAATAATGCACTTTCTCCCTTCGTCGGGACTTGAGGAGCAAGGACACACTGCCAACTAAATGGCTTCTCTGAAACTGAAGTGCGTCCCGGTTTCTTTCATTTTAATGGGAGGGTAATAAAGATGAAAGACCAACATTTTCACTGATGGATCCCTTAAGCTACAGAATAGAAATTTATGATGTTTTGAAGGAATATACTAAAATTCAGCGACGTAAAAAAAAAAAAAAAGAAGAAGAAGAAGAAGAAGAATCCAAACACCCAGATAAATACCCAGGTTTAAAATAAAATATAATCTGAAAACCTCATGCTTCCCTTCCCAAACTCAGGAACTAGAGTGCATGCTGTTTTCATTTATTCTTAGAAAATAAGCATGAAAGATTCCACCCATTCAGATAATGCCAAAAATATGTTGAAACTTTTTTTTTCTTATTCTTCTGAAAAATGATTTGTAAATTGAGGGTCATAGTTCAGTATCAGTTTCATCTTCTGGGATTATCGTTCAAGACCAGCCTCTAATGGGAGGTGAAATGGTGCGATGCTCTCAACACCTTTCTTCTGAACTGTATTACATATCACAAAAAGTACATCCATAATTCAGGGCAATTGTCAGTCTTTGTTTTAGAGACAGGGCTGGGGCTGAGCGATCATGGTGGATGAATTATTTCTCGGTTCTCAGGGTGGCCTTCTCTGCACCTCAGCCTCTAGGTCTCTGGCCCGGCAGATGGAATGCTTTGACCAGTACATGTGCCGAGAAGCCATTTCTTGCCATTCCATTGTGACTTCTAAAAAAACCAAATGCTACTCCTTCACATTTGTTTTGCATGCAAAAAAAAAAAAAAAAAGAAGAAGAAGAAGAAGAAGAAGAAGAAGAGAAGAAAAAAACAAAAACAACGGTGTCATTTCAGGTCTCTTTGAATGATGACTCCTGCTAGTAAATATTGTCAGCATTTGAAAAAAAAATTCAGGGAACAGTTCACAAAGAAATGACACGGAAGGTTTGCTTGATATGCTCTATACATTGTTATTATATGATTTCATCTGAATGGAGTTTCTCAAGAGTAGGAAAGAGCCTCTATAAATGGTCATTAGTATTACATTCAGTATTTATCTAATGAAAGTGCAGTGACAAGTAGCTGCTTCTTATTAAAATGAAAATCCTGCATTATGTACTTAAGGAACATTCCAGCTAATGAGGATGTAATGTCCTCAGTACAACACAGACCTTCTTTTTGTGTTCCCCACCACAAGATGCTGGAAACTTGACAAATGATATCATTTAAGACACATGCCTGCCGTAGGGACCTGCTTTTTGGCTTCCTGTTTCTGGCTTTTATTTGGGTAACATTTATAATGGCCACCCGACTTGTAATGGGTAATGTTTTAACCCCTTCGTAGAGTTCCCAATTAGCATGAATTTACTACATTCGGGGTTTCCTTTAAAATGGGGGAGGGGGTGTTTAGCACTGGAAATATTTTTCTTGATCACTTTACCACATGTACATATGGGATAAATACCATATTCTAGATTTATATAAAAACAGATGAGCAATGTGGAACTTTCAGAAAAAATATGATAGAGACCAAGCACTATCAACTGTGGATGATAATTTCCTAGGGGTTACAATACACGTTTTATGAATGTAACCCAGATGTGAAATGGCCTGATTTGATAGGTTCCTAATCACTGTTCTCTATCTTTCCCCCCTCTTCTTTTATTAAATATCATTTGTTATTTATAGTACTTACTTAGAGATGTAAAATTTATCTATGCAAACATTATTAGTTAGTTTGGGGGGGGGTGAGGATTTGTTGGTTTTTGTTTTTGTTTTTGTTTTTTTGAAAGTTTGATTTTCTGTAACGTTTTAGTCATGGCCCAGAATTAAATATTTAGGATCATATTTCAGAATTCAAATGGGAAACTCTGGATTCTTAATACCATGGATGTGGGCATTTTAAACTTCAAATTCTATTGCTTACTAGACCTTTAGCATTGTTATTTCAACTTATAAAGAGAGGAATGCTCTATATGAGAACCTTACTGCTGTTGCCATGAGCAAACTATGGGACCCTGCCAAAAAAAACAAAAAAAGTGCTGCACAAAATACATAAAGAATACGTTTACCAACAAGTAATTCTTGATAATAGAGTTGATATTCAAGGAAAGTTGAATAAGGTGTGTGCGTGAAGTTTCTGTGTCATTCTTTCACTAGATCTGCGTCCTGATGAGCCGTGACGGTAAGACTGAACTGGTGTAAATACTGTCTCGCATCTGTTCCCAATGCAACGGTTTCTGCCAGCGTGGACTTGCCCTTCAGTGCTTGCTAATGCTTCTTGAGTGGCATGGACACTCCTGGGAAACGGGTCTTCGATCCATCACGTGGGAGGGTAAGTACCGCATGGAGTACAGTTTGGGGGAACCAGGATGTGCCTCCGATGTCCTGGGAAGCGCTGAGCCAAAACTACAGAGATGCCAACAGCCCCCCAAAGTCAGTGTTTCCCTTGAAGGGCACTATCTGACAGTGCCTTTCTGCCAACATGAAATTAAAATAATAATTAAAACGCACCCTGCTGACTGGTGGTAGCATCCAACACAAAACACGGATTTGTGCTTCAAGCTCAGAAAAATGTTCCATACAATTGTCAGCCACTGCCCGGCCTCCTCTGCTCCACAAAAGCCTGAAGCATATGTTAGAATGACTTGAATTGCCCGGGGCACTGAAGTGGGCACTTGACGGGATGAGCACTAGGTGTTATTTTATATGTTGGCAAATTGAACACCAATAAAAAATAAATTTATAAAATAAATAAAATAAAATAAAATAAAATAAAATAAAATAAAATAAAATAAAAGAATGACTTGAATTGGAAGATTTCTTTGGTCAGTGGCGATGCAGGCAAGGGTGAGGGCGTCCTGCTTGGAACAGCCTGCCTTGCCCTCTGTGTGCCTGCCTCTGGGAGGAGCCTGGGACACTCTCTGCCCCTCATCAATGAGAAGACTCAGTTGTCCTCTAGATAGTAAAATTTGGGCTTTAAAGGACAATCCACTACCCATTGTATAAATGAAGAAACCAAGGCCCAGGAAGGATGATAGGTGCCTCGTCTAGGGTCACGAGTTCGCTGGGCTCAGAAATAAAGCTAGAGCACAGGCAGGTGCCTTCCCCAGGCTCCGGGCAATCTCTGGCTTATCCCCTTTATAATTTGTCTTGGTCCCTCGGTACATGGCTGATTAAAAGTGTCGCAGAATAACAACTGGCCTTTATTATAAATCTTTTTGAGAATGAGATGATGATCAACCCAGGAAGAATATCACGGTTCTGACCACAGAAGTGTGTTCACTCAGGACCCCCTTTAATCAAGCACGAGTCATGGTTCCAGATCATTTGATTCTGTGTCATCTAAATATCACACAAGCTTCTGGCGGGGGCGGGGGGAAGTACTCAGTGGAATTATGGCTGAATGCTCACAATTTTGTTTTAATGCTACAAGGAAGGTCTCTGTCCTATCAATGTATTCTTTGACGTCCAATCATGAAAATCAAATAAAATCTTTATTATCATGTGTTGAGTGGGGTTTTTTTTCCTAGAGTCATTTCACCTGCTTACTTATTACCCCTAGAAAGCCAATGTTTCTGTACCATCCACATTTCTGTACCAGCAAAACATCTCGAGTCTGAATTGGCTATTCCTACCTGAAATAGAATCTGAATCCAGCAGACTCAGGGCTGTCGTGGATGGACACACATGCCAGGGGCAGGAAGAGCTGTGAGGAGCAGGGCACGTGTGTGGGGAGAGACGCTGGTGGGTCCTACATGTGCTCTCACGCGCCAAGAATCTCATGCTCAGAGACAAGCCCTTCAAAATCACATGGCATTGAACCTTCATGCCTCCCTACATCATTCCTATTTCCCTTGAACTCATGCTTAACAAGCACCAACTTTCAACTTCACATGAACAAATCCTTTCCCAGTAGAAACCGCTTCTTTTAACACTGGAAAACCCTTCTTGGAAACAGCAAAGATGTCAAAGGCAATCTCATTTCCTAGAAAACCTCACTGGGGACTGGAGGTCATAGTAGCCCCTCTGTGTTGTTGGAATTTACATTTGGAAATTGAATTGTCTCCTTGAGGGTCTTTCCTCCAAGCACCTTTTGGAGAATCTCTTACATTCAGGTGCAGTGTGGTGCCTGGAGGGAGACCGAGCTACGGCAGGACCCCTGAGTGTCCCCCCACCCCTGCCAGAAAATCTGCTCGTTTTCTAAGCTGTAAAATTAAATTGACATAACTGCAGAATATCTGTTTCAACTTTCATACGCACTTTGCATACCATCTTGAAACTTGCTTCCACATTTGACTCTCTGAAAACGAGGTATCTTCTCCTCTTCTATTAGATAAGCCAAGAGGGCTAGAGGGTGATCCCTGTTTCAGAGATGGGAAGAGTCAAGTGCAGGGAAACAATTTGCCTTTGATCACTCAGCCACTGATTGAACAGAGCCTGGGGCCCATGGATAGTTCTCAGACCGAGGCTGGGGTTTTGTTTTGTTTTTGTTTTTTCCCCCCTAGAATGTGGTGTCTGTCCAAATTTACCTGCACACATGTCACCTGTCGCGATGCAGGTCCTGATGCCGCAGGTCCAGGTGGGGCCTGAGTCTGCTTCTCCGGGGTGATGCCGATGCGGCTGCTCCGGGGAACGCGCTTCGAGTAGCAGGGGGCGTACTGGGTCTCCCTGCTTTTGAAGAGATCCCCCTCTTGTAAAAAGCTGTTTTATAAGGTACTTCTGAGCAACCTGAGGGCACCTGGGCATGAATTACAAAGACAAGACTGTGATAGAATTGCTGCCTTTTATCATCACGTTCTCAATTTCTTTAAATTAGCCATTCCTTCTGAAAGTCTGCGGGGACACGGGCCACCCCTGTGCTACTTAGAGGGCTCTGGTGGCAACTGTATTCAGTTGGGTGTAAAGGCAGCAGAGAAGAAGTGCAGGAAGGTGACAGGGGTGTCCTGAGGCCCCTCAGCCAAAGGTGACAGCACACGCTCCATCTCTGCACTCACTGCCTTTCAAAGAGAAGCAGATCTCAAAAGGACCTCGACTCTTCTAGTTTTCCTTCAGCCTCTACAGTCAGATTTTTTGTCATGCCATCGTCCTTCCTGCCCACGGTCCCCAGCTAAACATTGGTCCCTTCAGGGGAGCACTAAGGACAAGCACCAGCCGTCCTGCGTCGGGGCTGGCCTCGGTCGGCATGTGTGCATCATTAGCACCGTCTTTTACAATTATCCCGAGGAGAGGGAGAGCACCCCATTGACATCCACTTTTGGATCGGGTCACTTGGAACAAGCAACGTGGCACCACGTGTAGCCTTTATGTAAAGATTGGCCCACAGAATTTACACTAATTGAAGAGGCCGTGGCCCTGATCACGGAAAAGTTACGAACCGTACAAGTGCTGCTTAATATACCAGCGGGGTAAAAAAAAAAATTAAAAAAAAAAATATATACCAGCGGGGTGATCAGAGCAAGAGCTGTCTGGCGGGGTGGGGGTGGGGGGGTTAGAAAGCATCTCAGGATCAAAAAAGAAGCTAATTGAGTTGCAGCTACAATGTAGGCTAGGAGGGGACAAGAAGCCCTGGCCCCGGCGAGGGGCAGGAGAGCAGTGTGCCAGCACCCGGCTCCCGGCATCACCCAGCCTTTGGGACAAGCCTCCAGGCTTCCCAAGTGAGCAGCGGGGCCCTGACCTAGGTCAGGTTTACGCTGGCGCTGGTGGCCAAGTTGCCACCCCCCGGGAGGGGCGTCAGAGGTGGAGCACAACCCTGCTTATGTTCACCCACAGAGTTGGGTGTGATTCCGGGAATCAAGATCAGAGGCAGGGACAAGAGGGATGGAAAGTGGGGGAGGGGGGTGGCGGGGGAGTCAGGGAGGGTGGGATCCAGGTGCGGACAGAGGAAACAGGGCGGCTCTCCTCAGGCTGGGGAGGCAGGAGGGGGCACCTCCTCTGCATGCCAACTTCTTGGGGTCCCTCTAGGCCCCCAAACGCAAATCCAAGAAATGCTGGGGACTCCAGGCTTCCAGGTGGGACCTTTGATCAACAAGCTTAAAAAAGTTGCGGCTCTCAGTTAATAAAGGGACTGGCGGGGGATAACAGAGGCAGCTTGCCGCCTGCCTGCCTTAAGTGGCTTATTTATTTTCACGACTTTCCCAGTCCTGTCGAGGCAAAGACAGTTACTCTCACCTGTGGGCTCCATTAGCACTCTGCTCATACTTCATTTCTAGCACTTTCCACGATGCCCCAGAATCTATCTATTTGCATGTCTGTCTCCCTGGAGACTGTGAACTCCTTGAAGGCAAAGCCTGCCTCACTGGCCCCCCTGGGCTGGAACATAGTACCTGCTGACAAACATTAAACTGATGGATGCTTTGTGTACTTTTCACTTTTATTTCAAAAAGCAAAGCAACAAAACCTGGTTCAGGGTTTCACGAGTGCCTACTTCTGCAGGATTCCCAGACGGACACCAGCCCATGACCTTTTATCTCCTGTTGCAAATGAGCCCTTAGGAGAATTGCCACATGTGCTCTTCTTAGTCTCGGGTCTGCGTAACGGCTGCTCACCTGGAAAATCAGGTGACCTGGTCTGAGCCCCTGGGAGCTCTAACGAGGGCTGGTGCTGAATCTGTGGGGTCCACCTGTTGGTGCAACAGAGAAATATTCTCGGCAGCACTTAGAATGCTCTGTTGGTATCAGCCTGGCGTGCTTAGTGGAGTCCAAAATAAATCCCCCAGACACTGGACTTCTCTGAAACTCTAAATGGTACTTGCGCTCCCCGCTGTGCATGTGTCAGAGAAAGTTACAGGCAGACTGAATAAGGTCCCAAAACCTGCCCAGCACAGTGTAGGCACTCAGGACAGCACTTGAATGAATGAATGAATGAATGAATGAATGAATACCCAAACCTTGGAAAAATAAGAACCACCATTTAAGGATAAACTAAAAAAATTTTCATTCTTCAAGGAAGGGTTTTTTAGGATTCTGATTCTGTTCTTGCCTCACATGAGACAGGACCCATTTCAAAGGGGCAAAGGCGCCATCTGGAGAGACCTGGCCGTGTGACAGCACTGGTGTGGGTGCTCATGCAAGTCCATGGACCTGAGTTCGAATGCCTCCTCTCCCACTGACTACTACTGCGCCTCTGGGAAGATTCTTAACCTACCGGAGCCTCAGCCTTTCCTTTGTTTCATCTGCACCCCCTCCCCTATATACACACAACACTGAGCTGCGGATGCAATCTGATGAAGACAGAGGGCACCGGTCACCATGTCGCACCCCTCATGACACCAGTTCCTCCCTTCTTTGCCTTTGGAGCAAGAAAGGCACAGAGGAGGCTCTGGAAACAGTACAGTCAGGGGGTACTCCAAAAATGAGCCGCACCTGTTCTCCACATCCCAGGACCACTGGTGACAGCCCCTAAGGCTTTGAGAGGCTTGCAGTTGGAAAACTGAGGGGAAACACCACAGAATGAAAAGCAAAGTCTTGAAATATGTCATCTCCACTACAATCTCTCACCCAAGCGCAGAAGTAGCTAAATTTCGTTTTTCTTTTTCTTTTTCTTTTTCTTTTTCTTTTTCTTTTTCTTTTTCTTTTTTAGTGGAATGAAACTAGCCTATGACAGGTCCACCATGGATTATTTTTTAAATATTATATTCATATTAAATATATATCATATTTTATATGTATTGCATTAAAAGACGTTAGAATGCTTTAGGGTACAAGTATAGGGAACTAAAATTGGCTTTAACAAAAAAAAGGGCTCGTGTTACTGGAAAGATCAGAAGTAGGTCAGGCTCAGGTGCAGTATGATCAGGGATCCAGCTCCCTTTTTCTGGGACTCTTTTCTCAGAATGCTTCCCCAAAAGTCTGCCTACATGGGCACCTGGGTGGCTCAGTCAGCTGAGTGTCTGCCTTCAGCTCAGGTCATGATCTCAGGGTCCTGGAATTTTGGGCTCCCCACTCAGAGGGGAGTCTGCTTCTCCCTCTCCCTCTGCCCTTCCCCTTGTCCATGCTCACTCTTACACGTGCTCTCTCCCTTAAATAAATAGATAAAACTTAAAAACAAAACAAAAAACAAGCAAAAGGCTGCCTACAGGAATAGGCCCTGCTTCCATTCCACATACACGCCACCCTCTGACAAAGGCCTCTACTTCCCTCGGGTTTCACCGAGTGAATCTAGAAGTGTGCTGAGAGGAGTGGATTTCCCTCTGGGGTGTGAGCCGATCCCACCCAAACTATAAGAAACCGCTGGTGCTATTCAAAAATGGGAAGGGGCAGGATGGACGCTGGGAAGGCGACTGTACCCCACCCCGTGGGACCAGGACATGGGCCAGGCGCCCTGTGGGCGAGGTGAATCCTTGTGAATCCGACAGGATCCCCAAAGTCGAGGACCCAGCATATCAGGAGAGCCACCTCTCTATTCCCGCGGTGCCCTGGTCACTGCGATCCTGCCTGAGAGGACCTCTTATGGGACAGGTGACTAAAGTCAGGAAGCCCAGCCCCTCCTGAGGCAGGGACCCAAAGGAACCCCCTCCTTCCACATCTCAGGCCTCACTGGGACAAATGCCCACCTCCGTGCCCCCAGGTCCCAAACCCCATGCAGATCTTCACCTCTCAGGTCTGCAGAGTAGCTGGTTCTTATAGGATGTACCACCTGGATCCTGCCTTCACCGTCCTGTAGCCTTTTGTCCATGGACATGTATGTGTCCAAATTCCCCTCTGTACAGAGACACAGTCACATGGGGTGGGTGAACCCCATTCTCTGACCCCATCATCTTCATCTGATCACCTGCAAAAGCCCTATTTTGAATCACATCTGTTTGCAGGTCCTAGGGACCAGGACTGCAGCAGCTCCTGGGGACACAATTCCATCCACAGCATGGGGTGATGCTCGAGTGTGCATCTTGGTGTGGGTTTGTGCCCGAAGGAGACCCAGGTCCTGTGGTCACCTATATGCAGGCACCACACACTGGGACTGTGTGGACATGCCCCTGGCTGCCGGGTAGGAAGCCTTTTGGGGTGCTGTCACCCGCACTCCTGGGCACATCTCTCCCAGTCTCCAGGACAGATGAGCCTAGACCCTGTGAACTGTGACGGAGCCCGTCGTAGGCCAGCCTGGGCCTTCCTTCCCTGCCTTCTTGCTCATCTGTCGCCCTAAGACACCCCCTCCTGTCCCAGCCCTTAGCCTCAGGGTGGAGAAGCAGCTTTGGAGCAGGCACACTCAGTGGTTTCCTCAGCCACCTCAAGGTGCTCCCCATCCTGTGCTCAGGGAAGGCTACTACATGCTGGCAGTCACCCAGTTGCACAAGGCCTATTGCTCCTGGCCTCCCTGAGGTCGGAAGGTTAGGTGCCTGGGAAGTCAGCACAGAGGCCGCAGCCCCACCAGGGGCAGGAACCGCATCTGGGCCTCCCCACCTCTGTCCTGAGTTCTGGTGGGGCTCCTGGGGCCAGGTGAGAAGCCAGGCCCTGCGCGCATCTTCAGCTCCACCTGTGGAGCAGCCACCAGAGCAAACCAGCCGGGTACTGGGGCCTCTGGGCGGCGGCTGCAACCAGGGCCCAGCTCCCTGTACCTGGCCCTGCAGCCCCCAACAGGTGTCTTCAGGGGGACCTCACCTCCATGCACGGCCTGTCTCCATGTGCGCTCTCCCTTCTAGAGCAGAGATCACTTCCAGGCTCTAAGATGAATTTGCAGGTAATCACTTTTCCAAATGGAAGGTGGCCAGCGGACTTCAGAACTAACCCCTCTTTGGTTAAATAACTATTGGCTTGTGTTTTAGTCATGGGGAGGGGCATTTTTATTTCTCCTACTCTTTCTTCAAAGAAAGGATTTGAGAGGATTTTTCCAATCCACTTGCTTTATTACCTTACTTTGCCCCCTTATATTGTCTGCTTTTGCACTTTTCCCCCAGGGGTGAAAGGATGCTGCTTATTTTTGTTATGGTTAACTCACCTCCCTCACTGTCAGAAGGACCCTGAGGCCCAGGGGGCTTGGCAGCATCCTGAGGACACACAGCCCTGCTTCTTGGCACCCAGCCCCTGGACCTGGACCCCCCTCCCTATCCCAGCACGTTCCAGCATGGCATAAAGCATCTTCACATGATTGTTTTGAGATGACTTAAAACATCCTTTTCCGGAGCATTCTACTCCAAGGTAATTAACCCATTCCATTAATGGCAGGAGGCCTGTGCTAGTATTTGGTGGAAATTTTTCTCATTTAAATGCTCAGTACTATGAAAAGAAACCTATGCCACCTTTTAAAAGCCAGTTGGGTTTCATTTAAATATTCCATTCTCATTCTTGCTGTAGAAGCATCTGTAAGGAAATGTGACGAGTGACAGAGCAGCACTGAGCTGGCTTGGCCACAGATGTGGCCACCGACCAGGGACTTCTCATCGGGAATGGGGATGGTGGTCCATTGTAAATGGGAAACGGGGCTGGAAACTAGTGTGACATCATTGCCACCAGCCACGACCAGAAACTATGCCCGCAGTCT
Source organism: Vulpes vulpes (assembly GCF_048418805.1). Taxonomy (NCBI): domain Eukaryota; kingdom Metazoa; phylum Chordata; class Mammalia; order Carnivora; family Canidae; genus Vulpes; species Vulpes vulpes. The sequence continues at coordinate 54,849,560 of NC_132784.1, read as the reverse complement.
TAGCCCGCAAACATATTCCTTCTCTATCAGGGAAGACCTCCCCATGGACAGGCCCATGAACAGGCAAAGGGGGTGCAAAGCCTGGGGAGCCAGCTCTGCCCAGGCCACGGGGCAGGGGATAAGCAGGGGGATGGGCAAGGGATGAGCAAGGGGATGGGCAAGGGGATGACCAAGCCCAAGGAGGACAGCACTGTGCTCCTCAGCACCTCTGCTTGGCTGTCCCCTCCTCATTCCGTGGCCTGAAGGTTCCCAGTGTCAGTGGGGGGAGGGGTGGAGTGGAAGTGGAGGTCGGCAGGCTTAGCTGGGGGCAGGACCCAGTGGTTGGCTCTGAGTCCCAAATGCTGCCCTGGGGTCAGCCGGTGCCAATCTCTGCATGAGGGCCCTCAGCATGGAGCCAGAAAGAGCTCTGACTCTTAGTTTCCCCAGGGGTGGGAGGCAAGAGAACAGGAACGTTACCTGACCTAGAGACCAGCCATGGGCAGAGGTGACCTCAGCGTGCAGACCTAAGTCTCTATCATTGTCAAAAAGGAGCCCGAGCTTAGAGCAGGAAAGGAGAGAAGCCTTTGCAACCTCAGGAGAGGTGGACTTTCTCTCAGGCTGCCGGGACAGGAGGGTGGTTGCGCAGATTCAAGGGCAGACCCTGGGCCCCAGCACCAGGTACTCCGTTCTCCGTGTCCAAGCCACCAGGAGGCCGTCCTGGACCATCACACCCGGTGTGGGGTGCTGGTGCCGGCCCTCCGCTGCCCCCCAATAACGCCCCGCTGAACATGCAGCGCTGGTCCCCGGCAACGTGGCCACACCACCGCCGTGCGGGGACAGCACTGTTCGCCGTTACTTCCGCGAGCGTGGCGGCTGCTCAAGGTGCGACTGGCACCTTCAGCTATTCAGTCTCAATTGGATGGGAGAGTCCTTGGTAGGAATACCGAGGACTGGCGTCTGTGAACGTGGGGTGTGCGAGCAGGAGGAGGAGGAGGAAGAGGAGGCCCGGATCCCTGGCCGCTGACTGCCCACTCCCCGGCTCAGGCCGGGCGGGCGGCCCTGCGAGGGGGTGCGGGGGGCCGGCACGCTGTCACTCTGGCTCCTGTGAGGCAGCAGCCTTAATTGCTCCTGTTCTTTCAAGATGACTCTCCACCAACAATCTCATTATCACACACACATGTTTATTTCACATTTCCAGGGCCCTCCGTGCAGCCTCGGATGCCACGAAGGCAGAGAGAATATCATGTTAACCAACAACATTGTTTGTTCTCTTCCCACCTCCCCCCTACCTGCCTCCTTCCTCAGCTCTGGGAGGCCAGGGGGCATGGAGTGCGCAGCTGGCTGGGGGGCCAGAGAGGCAGGGGCGCGGCCTGGGCTGGAGCAGGGGGTGTCCTGTCAGGGGGCCTGCGGGGAGGACGCCCATCCACAGGGCAGGACCCCGCCGACCCAGTGTAGGTGCTCGTGGTGGGAGCGGTGAGGGCTACCCCTCGCACCCCCACCTGTAAGAGCCTCACACTTCGTGGGGGAGACCACAGGTGCACACAGGGAGGGGCGGGGGAGGGGGAGACAAGGCATTTCGGCAGGCAGGCACCTGCTATGCTCCAGGCTTCGTGCTAAGTGCTTGATCTCTTTATTTCATCCAATCCCCAGAATAGTGTGCTCTAGACCAACCGTATCCACAAATTCAGAACGTTCTGACAACCACGTTCAAAAGGGTGAAATTAGTTTTTCTAATATGTTTTATTTAGCCCAATATATGCAAAATCTTATCATTTCAACTCATGATCAATATACAAATTATTGATATTTTCTTTTTTTTTTGTTTCCAACTCAGTATGAACCAGCCCCATTCCAAGTGCTCACTAGCCATGAGGCTCATGAGCCTGTCATGTTGGATAATGTAATTCTAGACAGTAAGCTCAGGCACCAATTTTTTAAAAGTCAATCATAAATATCCAACACACCTCACTTACAGTGTGCCAGGCATTGGTTTAACTATTTACATAATAACTTCTTTAATCTACATAACTACCCTGCAAGGTAGGCTTATAAACCGCCTCATTTTTCAGACAGGGAAACTGAAGCACAGTGAGCTGCAGAAACGTATCTGAGGTCACAGGACCAGTCAATAAAATGGCTGGGTGGGGACATGGCAGCCTGGCTCCAGGACCTGCGGCTTAATCAGCAGCTCTCAGGGCCTTCCAAGACCTGACACAAACCAGGTGCTCAATAACTATTTGTAGGATAATTGCCTATGAGAGATTTAGCTTCCATTTACTGATTCAATTGAGGCCCAGAGAAGTTAAGTAAATTCCTTAATGTCTCACAGCTCGAAAAACAGCCAAGTTATTATTAAACCAGGTGTGTCTGATTGCAAAGTTGGGGAAGGTTCTAGAGAGTTATCCAGGGGGAAAGAGTGGATTGTGTCTGGCCAGTTTTAGGGGGTGGAGGGCATCTGGGCTGCAAGTTGCATCCACGGAGTTGGGGAGGAGATTTCTAACTAGAACTATGATGAAAAGCCCAGCAGAAGGTGAGCTCGAGCCATTCCACCAGGTGTACGTGCAAAGGTGAAAGGAGAAGACACAAAGGTGGCTGGCCATGAGCCCAAGGGGTGGCTAGAGGGACAGAGTCTCAGGGACCAGGGGGATGGCTGCTGGCCTCCTGCCCTCGGGGTGGCTGCCCGAGGCCGTCTTAGCTGGATCCTGCGGAGGGAGAAGCTTGGGGTCCTTTAGATTTCCTTTCCTGCTCCTGGTAGCCCCTGCCCACCTCCCCTGCTCCAGGCCCAACCATAGGGGCCCCAGCCCTCAAGAAGGATGGACAGAAACCACTCACTGCTCTGGGGAAGTGCAGTCCATCACCTGTAGGTAAGGGAAGACTCAGGCCGCTGATGGGACTTCCAGGCGCCAGCAGGGCAGGCAGGGTCCCATCTGGTCCCAGGACAGCCGCCCCTTGCTCCTTCCTGGCGCCTGGGAGGCCTGGGAGGAGCCGTGGTGACTGCCCCAACTCCTGAACTCAACCCCGGAGTAGCAACCCCCCCAGACCGCAAGCCAGCCCGTGGAGACCTGGCCTGTGGCCCTGGGATGCTGATGGCTCTGCCTCAGACAGGAGGGGGCCTGGCTAGGTCAGCCTCCCTCTTGCTGCTCCTCCTTCCCTCCCTGCTTCTCCTCCCCTCCTTCCCTCCTTCATCTGCTCTAGGAAAAGATTGAAAGCACCAGAAGCTCCCTCCCCACTCATCCCCGTGCAATCAGCTATGGGGTTCAACATGTAATGCATTTCCCAACTCTAGGATTCAGATCTTAATTTTATTATTCTTATATGAAAGAGGGACTACAGGTACATTTTGTTTGTTAAAAAAAAAACCAAACTCATGTGTAAAATGGCACTTTTTGCTTGCACAATTCTCCTGGTGTATTATTTATTGCGAGGGAAAATTATCGTGCTAAGAAAATAGTGTCACTTAAAAATTAGGTGGTTCCCAATCAACTTATGACAGTAATTGCTGTAATGTCCTATTTGATTTAGATATAGTAATATCAATGTAATTGCCACTGGGAAAAAATTATAATGGCTGTTAATGATAACTAACACATAAATGGCAACGAACAGGAACATGTATTTTATATTGGATTCAGCCCTAGAGCGGCAGTAAGAAAGCCAGTGGCTTCGACAATCTGGCACGTCCCTCGATGAACCGCATCCCCCACTCGCCCGTGTCAGCAAGGGGTAGGTGACATGGGGTGTGCAGGGCCACCGCAGCCCCCTGTGGGTCCCCTGATGGGGCCCCCCAGCCCTCCCGAGGCCCAGACCGGGCAGCACCAGGGGAAGCCAAGGCCCCAAGACATGCTTCTGTCACAGGGCTGGAAATGGCACCATGAACGTTCCCTGGGATCCTCCAGCGAGCCTCATTCCCGACCTCCTCCCGCCGTGAGCCTCCCACCGCACCAGCCCACGGAGGCACGATCCACACATGTGGTCTCTGTCCCCAGGCTGCAGGCCCCAGCAGAGCCAGCACTGGATTGCTTTAGCAACATTGGAATTTCTGTCCCGTGTGCCCACAGCCAGCGCAGCCATCTGTCCAGTGAGGCTGTTGGCTGTGGCGTGGGTAGTGGACGAGATCCATCCCCCATGTAGATTGCCCTGGCAGGTCCAGGGGCCGTGGTAGCACAGCCCTAGCCAGAGTGGGTCACGAGCATACCCACTGATGGGATGGGTTTGTCATCAAGGGCAGGCATTATTTTAGCTCTTCAAGATGACCAACCACCCGGATGACAGGTAGCCATCTGGCTCGTTAGCACCCAGCAGTCCCCAGTTAGGTGGGGACCCCGAAGAAAACCCTGGTGAGGGGCTGGATGGGTCCCCAGGGCCAAGGTGGGGTCAGGGGTCCAAGTGCTGGTCTTGCCTCTGCCTGCCCCCTGGTCCTGGGCAAGCTGCTTGGCCTGGACAGTGGTAAAGAGGGCCTGGGCTTTGCAGCATCACCCAAAGGTGCTGTGGGTCAAACCCACCCAGGTCACTGGGCATCCTCCGTAAGGCCCCACTCCACACCGATCTTCCCTCTGTAGGCCTGAGGGACCTGGGAGAGGGCCTGACTGTCAATGTACCTACAGATCCCCTTGGGGAATCTGATGATAATAATTCCGACAGAAGCTATGAGCCACTGAATCCTGGGGCAAGGCACTGTAATCACGTTTTATTCTAGAATCAAACAGTTGGGGTGGTTGCTAATTTTTGTCCCCCTCTACAGAAGAAGTAGGTAGGCACGGAGAGGCTGAGTAATGTGCCCAAAGTTACACAGTCAATGGTGAAGCCAGGTTTGGGGATAGCCAGTTGACCCCAGAAACCACACTTCAGCCCAATATCATATTCATATGTGGTGCCGGTGGGAAATCATGCTCGAGAACCATTGGCTTAGATGACCAGCCAGGCCCCATCCAACTTAATATCCTATGATAATGTAAAGCTTGATGGAAATAAGAGGCCCCAGTACTTCCTTTTTTTTTTTAAGACTTTATTTTATTTATTCAGAGAGAGAGAGAGAGAGAGAGAGAGAGAGAGAGGCAGAGACACAGGCAGAGGGAGAAGCAGGAACCACACAGAGAGCCTGACATGGGACTCGATCCCGGGTCTCCAGGATCACGTCCTGGGCTGCAGGCAGTGCTAAACCACTGTGCCACCAGGGCTGTCCCCCCCCCCCCCCAGTACTTCCTGAGACTAGAGTGATAGCCTGGAACATAGTCGTTAGCACCTGGACACCCCTAGAAAGAAGGCAGGTGGGACTTCAGGAGCTGATAACATAGGCTTTGGCACCCACTCTCCCACCTCTAAACCACTGAGCAGGTTCTAGAAAACTATATAAATTCTCAAAATTGTAAGAATCTGACAAAATGGTAAGAAAAAAAATTACTAGGCCCAAATCCACGAGAAAGTAAAAACACAGAGGGAGGTGGAGCACTGAAGCCACTTCTACTGTGACAAACGATTGCTATCAATGGGGCCTTGGAGCTCCAGCCACCAGAGCTTTTCAAAGTGTTTTGGATGGAAGATAAAGCCCAGGGCCGTAGAGGTGAGGATCTGCCATGCTGAGCATAGAGGAGGAAAAGGAAAAAAGTCCCAGAGCAGGGTAACCACAAGCTGATCCTTGTCTGGATTTGTAGTTCAAATTCATATGATCCAATTAATCAAAACAACAACAACAACAACAACAACAACAACAACAAACAAACCACTACACCTCAAGCCCATGAATTTAGTGGACTGTGGATCCAACTGATAACTCATGGTGCATCAAAGTGCCTGGTGAAGAAAACACAAATTCTCTCCACAGGAAAGCATCCTTGTCTTAAATATCGAGGAATTCCTGCAAGGAAAATGATCAAATCACAGTTAGAAATATTTAGTCATAAAGAGAAATCGCAAGCCATGAGCCAGAAACAGCAGAAGCAAAAGAACACAGAGACAGACATAAAAAGACTTCGGGAATTAACAAGCATGGATCACAAAGTAACAATGCTTACTACATTTAAGAAACAAATGTCCAGAAAAACACTAAAATGATCTTAAATATTTGAAAAAGGATGAGTATAATTTTAGGAAGTTAAAAAAAACCCTGAAATTACCAATTTAATTAATGGCTTAACTGCTGATTAGATATACCTGAAGAGAGAATTCATGAATTGGAAGATAGAGAGGAAATTGTCCAAAATGTATCGCAGAAGGTCAAAGAGATGGAAAATACAACCAGTATCGACTCCAGAAATTTCTCCCAACCACTGTGAACATTCTCCAAGTTTACCTGATCTTGTCAGGTGTCAAGGAAAGATTTTCACAGCTACAACTCATTCCTTTCTGGATGGGTTCTTATATTTTCTGACTAATGTTGGGGGTTTGCTGTGGTCTGGTTGTGCCAGCTAGAAAGAACACCCACATTTGAGCACATGTGAACCACAGCCATGCATCACGAATGGCCCACAGCATCACGTCATTGATAGCAAAACGCATCCCCATTCCCGAGACATTACCGTGGAAACAAAGAATCAGCGGAGCTAGCTGCATCCTGACTCAAGAGTATCAGGCTGCTGTTCTCAGAAGAACCCCTCCCAAGCAAGGCATGGGGGGCATCCAGCAGACAGAGACCTTATGAGACAGAGCTTGTGCCTGCTTCCTGGGAAAGGTCCAAATGTAGGACAGGCGAAAGAAGGGAAGGGAAGGGCAGCAAGGGGTCAGAGCAAGCTTGGAGCACCACAATCCTGGCTGGAGTTGGAGGCATGACACACTGGAAAATGTACAGGTTTGGAGATCCACAGAGGTGCCTTCAGAACCTGATCCATTATCCAGTACCGACCGTGGGATGTCATCTCTGTGAAATGGGGACAGCACCCTCATGTCATTCTGAGTATGAAGAATGAGTCAGTTCTCATTCAAGATAGTTACCCTCAGGATGCCCAGGTGGCTCAGTGGTTGAGGGTCTGACTTTGGCTCAGGGTGTGATCCCGGAGTCCAGAGATCGAGTCCCACATCAGGTTCCCTGCCTCTCCCTCTGCCTGTGTCTCTGCCTCTCTCTCTCTCTCTCTCTGGGTCTTTCATGAATAAATAAATAAAATCTTTGGGGAAAAAAAAGATAGTTACCCTCTACAAAGTCACATGAACACTGAGATAGCAAACACTGAACCATTGCTTCTAGTGGGAAACATAAGGTCAGTTTTCTGCAAGCCTCTGCTTACAACCTTCTGCAACCGATCTGCACGGAACCTTATTTGACATGTTTCTGCTTAGAAACACCTCGTTTAATATATATCTTTGATTCATGAGCACCAGTCTCGTGGCCAGCAGCAGCATGACTCAGCCTGAACAAAGCTGATCCAAAATACACGTTTTCTCCATAAGGCACATCAGGGTTTTACTTCAGCATGATGCTCGGGCATCATTTTGAACTGTGAAGCCATCAACAGAAAGCGTAGAAACAAGAACGACATGGCACTTGGGAGGCCGTGGAAAGGACACATGGTTACAGTACAAGAGCTGAAACAGAGAGGCCAAGTTTGACCTTGCCTAGGAACCTTGCATCACATTTTTGGGGGGCTCTGCACATATCCACGAAGGAACATGGAAACACCATGAGTATTGGTTGGAAAGCTGTGAATAAAAAGCTTTTAAGTGAGAAGGAAAATTCACAAATACGGAATCTGCAAATAATGAGCATCAGCTCATATATAAAAGCACTGGGTCCTTGAAGGCATCCAGTGGGTGGGGATGACTACGATGACCACTACATGACATCACTGGTGTCCCTTTAATTTTCTGCTGTAGGGGGAAACCTGCAGCGGTGGTGTAACCGGGGATGGCAGAGGGCCTCACCCATCTGTCATGGACCCGTCCATTCATTCCACAGACATCTACCGAGTATCAGTTCTGTGCCACGCGTAGAGAACTGAGACCAGACATTGCCTCCAGCAAGCGACTTTGAGAGATTATCATACAAGTGGGCTACTTGTGACTGTGCCACGACTGTTTACAATACCTCAAATAGCACTTAATATGTGCCAGACATGGTGTCCAGCACTTTATGCACCTGATTCCAGCTCATTTAGTCCTCGGAAGCACCGTGTGAGGTGGCTACTCATGTTATTCTCATTTTGCAGATGGATAACTGAGGAAGGCAGGTAACCGTCACGAGCCACACAGCTTGAAGATGGCAGGTGGCTCCAGTGTCCATGTCCTCATCCAACCACATAGACTGTGGTTATTGTACCAGGGATATTTAAGCCAAATTCTTAAAATGTCATGACCCTGAGACAACTGATTTAGGGCATGAGGCACTGGCAATGTCCCAAATCTGGCCTCTATCATGCCAAGGAATCAAATATATTTATTTTAAAATCATTCAGTTTAGGGGTGGCCTAGATGGCTCTGTCGGCAAAGCATCTGCCTTTGGCTCAAGTCATGACCTCGGGGTCCTGGGATCGAGTCCCACATCGGGCTCAGTGGGGGACCTGCTTTTCCCTCTGACCCTCACCCTCTGCTGTGATCTGTCTCTTGCTTTCTCTGTCTCTCAAATAAATAGATAACATCTTTTAAAAAATATTTAAAATCACTCAATTTAATAAAAATAATTAAATCCTCTGGTGAAATAATGTGTTGACCTAATAAATTTTCATGTTTCTAACTACCATTGGGCCTGGAGCACGTACAGGGTGGTACTGATTGTAGAGAAAGAAAGGGCGCCTACGACGCATCTGGGGCACAATTGTTTGCCGGGGTGAGTTTGGCACCCAAGTGATGTTGGGTGAGTCTTCAACCTCTTTGGGCTTCATTTCTCTTCCCTGAGAAATTATTTCCAACAGTCGTTCCAGCCTGACCTTCTGCGTCCTATGTGTGTGAGAAGGTGCTCACTCCTGCTCTTAGCAGTGGACACAGGCTTCTCACCACATGTTCAATTCCCCTTTGTTCACTCTCTCCCAGCTGCCCCACACCCCTGCCACTAACAACATGGAAAAATCATGTGCTGCTGATGTCTTATTGACCTGGGGAAAGTTTCTCTTTCTCAATCATATTTTCAGGGTCTGCCATGAAATTTCGGATCATCTAAAGAGGGTATTGCTCTTCAAATACCCTCCCCATGTGCTGTAAGGTTCTGTGATTTAACAACAGAATGTCGTATCACACACAGTTTGCCTGTTGAACATTCTGACCCAAGACTGGCCAGTCAGATGGGACCCTTCACTTCATTAAAGATGTTTCTCCAGCCATTGGAGCAGAAGGGGGATCCAACATCCTGCAGGCATTTGGGCAGTCGGTAACAAACAATGCTACTGCATGCTGCATTTATAGCCTTCAACACGTGAATACCATGTTTTGAAATCTTTCCATTTCAAAATTATTTCCAAGAGAAATAATCTGAGAAATGCACAAAGAATTGTGTATCAAACTTTCTGCCACCACATAGTTTGTAGTAGAGAAACTATAATATGTGTCTCCATAAGAGTATAGGGTGTATCCATTATAAATCATTAAGGAAATTTCATAATGCATCATTGAATAAAAAAAGTTGGCTTACAGAGCAGTGCATACAACACAACATGGATTTTTATAAATCATATGGGTACCAGGAAAAAGCCTGGAAGGAAATTGTCTAAAATGCTAAGAATGGTTACCTCACAACAGCAGTGGCAGAAATAGACAGCTATGCTGTGCTTTTCTGTAGTTTCTACGTTTTCTTTAATCATCAGTGTGTTTTATGAAAAGATGGCCATTTAGCCATTTCTTATGTTAATAAATGCATTTGACATGGCTACAAGCCCTTTCACAGCCCCACATGGCATCAGTAATGAGGTGTGGGGCCATCCACTCCAGATCCCCCGGTGGGACCCTGCAGCTACCACTGAGCATCCACCCTGTCACCCTGAAGAGACTGCCCGCCCCACCGTGTGCTGAAGAACGTCGGCAGGACGTTAGCACTTTATTTGGGGGTAAATCTGAAAATCCCCAGCCACTGCTGCCAGCACGTAAAGCCCTAGCCACGTTCCAAACGACACACAGAGACTCTGGGCAAGCATAGGGCCCCCTCCCACTTGGGGGGCTGCCTGACACAGATGGAAATGCACTCACCTCGAAAAAAAGGAAGTGACACGTTAGAAATGAGAATATCACCCTCGGAAAATCGGCCAGAATATCACACTCTATTACCAGGAAGGAATACATCCCAAAACCCCGACAGTGTTCAGCGCAAATAAAGGGCGAAGAGCTGCGTGTAGTGTGCATTCAGAACATGTGACCATAAATGGGCTGGAAGTTAGTTCTGGATGGAAAAGTTAAAAAAAAAATCCCAGATTTAGGTCCTGAAGAGGTGTGTCCAAGCTGGCTGTGCTGCAGCTCGAGCTTTGGATAACATCTCCTCGTGTATCTGCTGCCATAGATCACCTCCGTCTGGGGCCTGTTAACTCAGTACATGTTTAAATTTGAGCAATTCATGATGTTTGGTCACAGGCTTTCGCAGCATCAATCCATAAATTCAAGCAACCAGCTAAAAGGCTCCAATTTCAAAAACACCTGTTATTTCGCTTATTCTAGCCCTTGCAGGGGTGCCGAAAGTCCACGTGGTGAGTCTCCCCTTCTAGTTAAGAGCACAGAGGGCCTAAATCCCCAGGGGTCAGCAGTGACCCTGGGGCTGGGCTTGGGCCAGTTGCTTGAGAGCAGAAGTGCCGTAGCCACTTCCAGGCCAGGCTGAAGAAAACCCTCCTCCTCCCACTGCCCATCAATAGCCCGGAACCCCCAGACCCAGAGTGACCAGACCAGGGCCATGATGGGTATTGCCGTTTCTTACCTCCAGCATGAGAAAAAAAAAAAAAAAAGTTTCATGCCAGGCTGATGTGTTCCAGCAGCTATCGCTGTCCTACTGAATACGGACAGAGACCCAAATGTGAGCATTTTCTCAGACAGGTGCTCCTGGGCAGTGTGGAATTTGTTCAGAAAATTACAAAGTGAGAAACCAGTGTGCTCCACTTCATTTCTGGGTTTCCCTTCCAAACCAGTTCACGCCTCCAGGGAAGCATGAAACATCTCAGCCTCGTGGGATACTTAGATCCTTGTCTCCCCCTAGATCTCTAAAACCCGAGTTGAGACTCCCCTACCATCTCTGCTTCCCAAGAAAACCTCCATCACGGGTAAGACGGTCCCTCTCGGTCAATCTGGCTTTGTTGGGCCAGTGCACCGGGCTGCAGCTCCAGGATGCTCACTGGCTGCCACTCGCCTGCCTCCTTGCCACCCCATGAGTCCCCCCCCCACCCCAGCTTAGTGCTCCCTTCCCGGGCTCCACTGTCTCCTCTGTGGGCTTCCCATGCCTCTTCCCCGGGTTTCAGAAAAAACCCGGACTGCCCTGCACCCAGACAGTGGCAGGAGCCTCTGGGAGGAGCCACCTGCCACCAGGGCTCCCTCCTCTCCAGGAGGGATCTCATCCTCAAAGGCACCTCTGTTCCTCGCTGCTGACCTCCCCTCCCCACAGAGTGTACCCAGGCTCTCTGCTCATCGTCACTCGTCTGAGCCACTGCCAGGGTCGCTGGGATTGCGCAGGCCCAGGGACAGATGAGAGAGGGCCCCAGGCGCCAGTGGTCGGGGTGGGAGGGTCGAGACGTGCACATGCATGTGACTCGTGGCCTCTGGCCTCTGCCCCCCTTCCTCGCTGTGGCTTCAGGGAAAGCTGTCTGTGCCCTGACTCTGCTCTGCTCTGCTTCCCATTCTCTCCCTGCTCCCCGCACCCCACCTTCTGTCTCCACCAGCTGCTGCCACCACATGGCCGATCCCCGCAGCCCGGGCCTTCACCTAGGGGGCTGTGCCCTGGACAGTGCCCCTCATCCACTCCCGCACTTGAGGCTTCATCTGAGGACTCCATGAGCCCCAATCTCCTGGCCACAGGGACTGGCTCCCCCCTCCCCGCCAGGGGCTGCACTGGGGAGGCCACAGGCAGGAGGTCACACAGGCAGGGACCTCGTCCCCCTCACCCAGTGTCCTTGTGGAGGGCTCTGGCACAGCGTGGACTTCCCTGTAGAGGGAATTGTGACCCGCCGCACTCGCAGTCCTGGTGCTACCTGGGGGGGCCCCACGCTCCACAGCCCTCAGGCCAGAGCCGGGGCCCTTGGCAGCAGCTGGCCGTGTGCGATGGCCCCGTGGGCGTGTTAGTGCAGCCCGGGCCGGAGCGCAAGGGCCTCTGTAAGAGCAGGATGCCTCAGTTCTACAGGGACTTGGTAAACGGCAGAGTCAAGTGTCGCTCCTAGTGTAATGGGGCCAGTATTTTTGCTTAGGAGGAAATAAGTTATAGGATTTATCATTAAAAGTCAACAGGAAAATAAGACTTGATATACAGAATTGAATTCACTTGCATCTTTCTAGTGATATGCTTGGTATATAATGTGAGGCTCTTTATTTTTAAGCTGACCACTTCCCGTAATAATATCACTTAACTTAGGTCCTGAATTTTGCCTTTATTTAAGAATAACAACATAACTGGAGAAAAGGGTACATAGATCAGTACAATGAAATGAGTTCCTTATATCCTGGACAGACTTGCATCTTCAACAGTGTTGTGGCCTCTGGGCCACCACGACCGAGGCGAGTCCTGGCTCTCAGGAGTGGCCACGGTGCCCTGATGAACCACGCTAGCCATGGCAGCCTCACCCAGGAGCTCGGGCTGCGGGCACCCGGGCCTCCACTGCACCCCATCTGTGGCAGGCACAGAGACTCTGCCTGGGGCAGCACGCACAGAAGAAACTAGCCGGGTCCTTAGCCCTATTGCACTTGCTCCCCACAAACCGAGACACCCTGAGATTCAGAATACGGATTAGTTTCCTAGCGTGACCATAAGAAAGTGCCTGAAACATGGCCTAAACAACAGAAACATATTTTCTCCCAGTCCTGTTGACAAGAAGCCCAAAATCGAGGTGTCAGCAGGGCCACACTCCCTCTGAAGACTTGGGGTGGGGGGTGGAGATGGAGAGGGCGGGAGGTCAGGGGGCTCTTTTCTTATCTCTTCCAGCTTCTGGCGATTCCTGGCAATCCTTGCCATTCCTCAGCTTTAGAGATGCATCACTCCGAACTGGAGGGTATTATGCTGAGTGAAATAAGTCAATCGGAGAAGGACAAACATTATATGGTCTCATTCATTTGGGGAGTATAAAAAATAGTGAAAGGGAATAAAGGGGAAAGAAGAGAAAAAATAAGTGGGAAATACCAGAAAGGGATACAGAACATGAAACACTCCTAACTCTGGGAAGCGAACTAGGGGTGGTGGAAGGAGAGGTGGGTGGGGGGTGGGGGTGACTGGGTGGCGGGCACTGAGGTGGGCACTTGACGGGATGAGCACTGGGTGTTATTCTATATGTTGACAAATTGAAGACCAATAAGGAATAAATTTATTTTTTTAAAAAAAGAGATACATCACTCCAACATCCACTTCTGTGGCCACACGGCTTCTCCTGGGTAACCTGGGTCCACATTTCCTTCTCCTTATAAGGACGCCAGTCGTTTGCTTAGGGCCCACCCAACCCCATTATAACCTCATTCCAACTCAGTTATGTGAGCCAAGATCTAATACGTCACATCCGCAGGTAGGCACCAGGGGTTAGGACATCAACACATCTCTTTGGGGAGACATGATTCTACTTGCGATAGAGTATTTTTTTTATATGCTGGACAGCATGCCGTGGTTTTTTTCTCCCTTTGTTTCGTTTCATCCTATAACCGTCTTCTGAGGTGGGAATGCCCAGTGTACAGGTGAGAAAGCCCAGCAGGGCAATGACACCCGTGCCTACGCATGCACCGCTCACACGCTATCGAAGCAGATCCAGGCCTCTGCTTCCACCCAGCTCTTCAGCATGGGCCAGAGACTGAAGGAAACCCTGCCAATCATTATAGCCTAGCAAGAGTCAGTGTTCTGGGTCAACGGACTGGTCCTATCTGTGATTAGGATGTAAGGGGGGTGTCTCAAAGGCTTCTTCCTGGCTAGCAGGGGCGATGTCAGTCTCAGGAAACCAAACACCTTCAGTAGAAGAACACACACACACACACAGGGCATGTGCAAAAGCATCTGAGAGCTCCCAGCCCGACCCCAGGCTCTTGCCCATACGTGACACCTAAAATGGCCCACGCACATTCCCCAGTCTCATGCATGGGTGATGCCACCATCGTCCAAAAGAGCCCCAGCCCCTCCTCACCCCTGAATCCCTCCGGTGGGCTGGGCACGGCCCCCCTGCCCCAGAGAGGAGCACTCGCCACCTGGCACTTTGCTGGCCTGGTTGTAAAGCTAACTAAACTAATTAATCACACCAGATTAATAAGAGTGACAAGGTGAGAGAGGTGACATTCTCCAAAATCTCCAATTTGGTGTGAGCGCGCATATTTTTTTAATCCCCACAGCAATTTATTTTCTGTATAGCAAACTTTCTCCAAGAATGTCCCAAAATGTAGTCAAGGTTAACTGTGCTGTGAGCTTATTCAATATTTATGATTCTTTTTATTTGTATTACTAGGACTTTTTGGGGACTCCAAAGGGTCCATTAATCAAACGGAGTGACAAAATGAGCCATTTGACAATTGGTACAAGGGCCGCATATTATTATGATTATACGTCTATACACACACGTACACACATAGGTATTTTGAGGAGGGTGTGGGAACAAAAGAACCAACCTAACTTTATCAGCAGCTCCTGATTAATTGTTACAGAGTGTCATCCTATAAATTCCCCTTCGATCTAACAATCCTCTCAGACGATTTAACAACATCCCCGGCGAGTTGGCGTTACTAGGGCTGAGTTTCTGAGACGAGAAGGGTGACACCACCAGCTCGAGTGACTGGCGACGGGCGGTGGACGGCGTGCACGGAGCTGACAGTTCTGTAATACAATTATCAGTGTGATCTGCTTAAGGATTCATCATCAGCTCCTGCCTTCTGAAGACTTAAAAAAATACCAAGACACACAGAGAGAAAGAGGTGATAAGAAGGCATCATTTTCCTCCAGCCTCATAACTGTAAATTGAAGAAAATTATTTTCTTTGCCTCCAGCTCATTGGCATATAGGCAGCATTATATTATAATTTCATAAGCATAAATCCTTTGAATAAATTTCAGAAGAATAACTGAATTAGAAATGCAAGTAAAGTAGCTAAAAAACTTAACTGTACCAGGCAGGGGAGAGAGGTGTGAGGGGCACAGGCGGGGAGACGAGCCCTTTCTGGGTGCCTCCCTTGGGTCCCCAAAGGCCAGGGAAGAGTTCCGTGTCCAGGGGAGGCCGAGTGGAACCCCCTTCTGAGCCCCATGGCCAATAAAATAAGCCCCTCCCGTCTCCCCATGCTCGTGTTCCACGGAATTTGAGTCGTAATTCATCATAAATTAATTTTGGAGAAACAACAGGCTTGGGGCGTGTTATAATTATTGTTACTTGTTTATTTATTATCGTGTTAACCATTATTTATTATTATGTTAAGCATATGTGAGATCACAAAGGTTACTCCCCGCGGTTTCCTAGCAACAAGTCTGGGAGTCCTCTAGCAAGTTCCTGGCACCCGACTCCAGACCCGACCCGACTCCAGACTCCATCTCCGTGGGGGTGCGAGGCGGGCGCCCGGTGGGTGGGGGGCCCTGGGGTCTGGCCGCTCCTGCAGGGACCCGGTGGGACGCAGTGTGGACGTGGAGGGTCACCCTGACCCTGTGGCGATGGCTCACTTGCCGCATAGCTCATGGCTTGCAGACAAAGACCCGGAAAGGCAACACCTTGGCCCCAAACAAAGCCCCCGGGGGCTGGCTCAGGGTGGACAAGGAGGTCCTTTCCTTGCCCCACCTTGGTCCTGCCCTGGGCCACCTCCTGGGCCAAGGGACATCTAGGAGGAGCAGGGGAGGAGCAGCAGAGGCTCCCGGCTGGCCTTGGCCCCCCCATCCCAGGCTGGGGCAGCCTGACCTGCTCTGTAAGCCCAGCACCATGTCCTGGGAGGGAGGGACCAGCCCTGAGTTTCAACTGGGGCCAGCTGGCACCCCAGGACCATGAACACCCATCTGCACGGTCTGCTCTTGAGTCAGGGCAGAAGTGCAGAGAGGGACCAGGTGTTCGTTTGTCCTGCCTAGGGACCCTCCTGTGCAAAGGGAGCCCTACCGGGGCCCACAGAGCGGGGTGGCAGGGGTGCTGCTGGACCGCAGTGAGCGGGCGGGCCTCCCTTCTCGGTGCCCGCAGACAGCCGTCTACGCCTCCCATGCGGATCGTTTCTATCCGGTAGGAGCACCTAGCGAAGGAGCCTGGTGATGCTGCACGTGCTCAGTGTGGCGGGGCCACTGCACACAATCTCTGACAACCGTACAGGGAGATCCACCCCCGAGTGGCATTTTTTTTCCTTTTAAACTTTTAATTTTAGAATAATTGGATTTATAGAAAAATTACAAAGCCAGTACAGAATTCCCAGATACCACACACCCAGTTTCCCTGCTGGTAGCCTCTTCTGTTACCGTGGTTGCATTTGTCGCAGTTAATGAACCAATATCGATGCATTATTATGAACAGAAGTCTATAGATTATTCAGATTTCCTCAGCTTCCACATTTTTCGGTTCCCTGATTGCATCCAGGACCCCACATTACATTCAGTCATCACATCTCCTTAGGCTCCTCTTGGCTGAGACAGGTTCCTGGGTTTTCTGGTGATTAATGACCTTGACAGCTTTGAGGAAGACAGGTTATGTATTTTGTAGAATTGTCTCTCAGTTTGAGTTTGATGGTTTTTTTATGGGTGCTGTTAGGGGCGGCATGTCTCCCCCCCGCCACCCCAGACTCTTATGCTGTAGTCTAATCCCCAGCATAGTCTTACTTGCAGGTGGGGCCTTAGGACAGTGATCAGAGAAGGAGGGTAGAGCCCTTATCCATGGGATTGGTGCCCTTGTAAGATAAAGGCTCAGAGTGAGCTAGCTCCTCTCCCCAGTCGGCAGGGACACAGCGAGGAGTTAGCAGTCTGCAAACTGGGAGACAGGGTCCTTGCTGGACCATGCTGGCACCCTGATCTTGGATTTCTGGGCTCTGGAAATGAGCAATACTTGTTTGCTGTTCACAAGCCACCAGGCCCATGGTACTTTGTGAGAGCAGTGAATAGGCTGAGACGTCATTTACGGGGTTACTAGAACAAGGCCACAGAAGCCCTATCGGGGGTGCATGACTATTGTTGACGTTAAATGTGATCACCTGGCCAAGGAGGTGTCGGTCAGGGTTCTCCACCGTCAGGTTGCACTTCTCCCCATTTCTGTACTGTCCTTGGGGGCAGGACGCCCCTATGAGCAGCCCACCATGCTTGAGGAGCAGAGAACTAAGTTCAACCTCTTCAAGGGGGGAGTTTTCGCACAAATTATTTGAAATTCTGCACAGAAGACTTATCTCTTCTCCTTCACTCATGTATTTATTCTATCATTTATTTATAGCAAAATGGACATGGTTTAGACTTCGAGTTATGTTCCAACACAGCTTCATTCATGCTGTTGCCCATTTGTGTTAGCCTTCCATTGCTTCTGTATCCTCTTGGCATATCCCCATCATGGCAGCACAATGGCTTTGGTTTTGTCTTTTAGCACTTCCTTACTCCCTGGCACTACAAGATGCTTAAGTCTCATATTGCTTGTCCCTGTTCTATGATTGACCCTTCTGCCACAGACCCCTGGTTTCTTGTCACTGGAGAAGGGTATTAGCAACCACACTCTGGGTTCTGGGTGTGCTCACTGCTACAGGGCTGGGGAGCTTTCAAAACTCTGCACGTTTAGGTTGCAACCAGGATCAGTAACCAGAATCTCCTGAGACAGGACCAGGCATCAGTATTTTAAAAGCTCTGTCAGTCAAGCCCTTGCTACTCTTGGGGCACCTGGGTGGTTCAGTCGGTTCAGTGTCTGCCTTCAGCTCAGGTCATGATCTCAGGGTCCTGGGATCAAGCCCCATATTGGGTTCCCTGCACAGCATGGGGTCTGCTTCAATCTCTCCCTCTGCTCCTCCCCACCACTCATGTGCTCTCTCTCACTCCCTCTCTCTCTCTTTCAAATAAAGTAAAAATCTTTAAAAAAATATTTGATGGTCTCCTAATCTTGGGGTTAACACCTTTGCATCAAGCATATGGATACAGGGTACCCCTGCACATTCCAGAAACAGCATGGAACCTTATCAAGGTGGGTGGGGCTAAATATTTGAAAGAACTTTTGAGAGGCTGATTCCTTTTGTTGTTTGTTACGTGGGGGGTG
Source organism: Vulpes vulpes (assembly GCF_048418805.1). NCBI lineage: Eukaryota > Metazoa > Chordata > Mammalia > Carnivora > Canidae > Vulpes > Vulpes vulpes. Next base: position 54,831,340 of record NC_132784.1, on the reverse strand, counting down.
AGGAGTGCCTGCCTCTCCCTTATCTTTATTTCTGCTTTCTCCTTAATCCCTTGAGGAGTACCTGCCCACTGCTCAGACTGTTAGAGTCCCAGAGGCCGAGACTGGCACCCAGGCTGCATCCATCCCTCCTAGCTGGCAACCCCAAGCAAGGGGCTGCATCTCTCTTCTACCTATAGGTGGGGTTGCAATAAGATCACTGCCCGTGAAATCAGAAATAGGTGGACAAACTTAGCACAGCACATGGCAAGTCATAAACACGGATACGGCTTCCTGTCCTCCACCCCCAACCCCAGGGACAGAAGACAGGCTTGAAATGAGGGCAGGAAGTCAGTTTCTCACCCTCCCTGGACCAGAGCTCAGCACCACAACTGGGGGCTTCCCTGAAAAGCAGTACTGAGGTGGGTCCATCCAGGCATAGCAGCACAACAAACCTTCAGAGTCGGAGTACCCATGCCTAGAGATGCTCATATAGTGTAGGTGCTGTTGGCACCTCAAGTCCTGTGGTGCTTTTCTGTGGTTGGAGGCTCTTCCTCCTGCTCGCTCACATGCCCAGGGAGCACTTCTGTTGAGGCCTACTCTGTGGCATTCACTGACCAGTGATGGTTATTTAAATCAAAGGATTCAAATTGATCATGAGCCATTCATCCTTGGAAGTCCTTTTCAGAACAAGAGCCCTTTGCATTAGAAGCCTGTTTTGTTGGCCAAGGTTACTAGGGAGGCTAGCCTCCAAGGCCACTCCAACAGTCCTAATTATACAGTGAAACCTGCTAGAGGACTTCGGGGTGGTTTGCAGACCCCAGGGCCAGCCAAGCAACTGAGCCTTGGCCTCTGGTGGCTCCCCTGGGGCACAGCATCCTGGTGATGTCGCTCCACGAGACTCCTCCTGTCCAAGTTTCAGAGTCTGGAAAAAAGAAACATGTGATCCACCAGTGAGGCATCTCTACCCACAGGTAAATCAGCCACAGCTGGAGGGGCAGGGGAATGGGACACACAAGGCCATGGGGTGAATTACTATCAGCTGACCAGCCCTTCTACGGGTCCATATAGTTAATAAGCAGTTTCTGTCCTTAAAACAGAACGACAAAATTATATCAGCAACAATTGCTTCTCATGGAACAAGTATCACATGCTAGGAAGTTTGGACATTATCTACTTGAACTCTCTGCACAACCGTACCACATAGACATTGTCAAACCTACACAGATGAGAAAACAGGCTGAGGGAGGTCAAGTGCTACTGCAGAGTGACACGGCTGACACACTTCAGAATGAGGACCTGACTCCGGTGCGCACTGCCTTATTTAGAATGCTACTCTGGCACAGACAACCTATACATGTCCCTACAGACCCAGGGTGATGCAAGGGAGACACCTGGAGCCATTCTTGCCCGGACTGCCAAAGCGAGTATAAATGCCCTGATGCCAACTTCCAGGACAGCACCAGTTTCCTGCAACCCAGCACCAGTTTCCTCCACCAACCTCTGGAGCTCTTCCAAAGCTGGACCACTCGCTGTCTCCCAGCCATGCCTTTGTTCATGCTGTCCCCCCACTTCTCCCATCTGTTGGACCCCTCAGGACTCAGTATAAATGCCTCTTCCTGGGAAGCCTTCCTGAGTTTTGCTCCCTACACATCAGGCTCAGATATTTTGCTTTGTGTTGAGTTTTGGAGTTCGCCTCTTACTCCTACTGCCATTCTTCCGTCATTGCCTTCAGACAAGATGAGAGTCTTCCTCATCACTTTATCCTCTAGAGCATCCAGCCTGGGGTGGGCTCTTGGTCATTGTTGGGTTGAGTTGATTTGAGACTAAATGACATCTGTGCCCAATCCTTCTCCCTGGGGAGGAGAACCCTCTCCATCACACCAATTCCTACCACCTGGAGAAGACACATTGAGCAAATTCATCACCAAGCCTTACAGTGATGGGCAAATACAGAAAAACTCCAAACATGGCTACGGCATTTGCAACCTGTTGACAGATCTGGTCCTCCCTACTGCCCTGAAGGTAGGTGCAGTCACAGGACTTGCTTTGGGGAAATGAAATATGGTCAACAATGAAAGGGGAAAGGAAGGACCGGGGCACTCACTGGGCTCCTTTGCTCCCTTTGTCCTGGCTGGGCCCTTAACGGAGCCTGTGTTTGATGGAGCATGGTCAGCAGGGCCCCTATGTGACCCCAGTAGGCAGACCCCAGTCTCCTGCTGCTGTGCATGTACTCAGAAGAAGATATAACTTGTGTGTTTAGCCGCAGAGACTGGGGTTTGTGTTGCCATGGCTTAACCTAGCTTTTTTGAGGAGCATAGCCACATATTGTACCTTCTTTTCAAGATAATCAGGCTCCTGTTTGTTGATGGAAAAAGGGTTCACAATAATGGCACTAAGTAATTGAGTGTGCTAACAAAATGTGTATAATACAACCTCAGCCCTATTGTGCAGCATAGTTCTGAGCAAACGCACATATACGCAAAGCAAACGGTATGGACTTTCCTTGGAAGCAATTTTTCATGCTTCTATGAAAGCTGTTAATTTTTCTCACTGGAGGTAGGCCAACTCGGCTCAGTTCACGAAGGCGTCCATTGCAAAATTCATCTAGCATTGTTTCTTAAAGCTACCTAAGGTGCAAACTAGAAAAGCGGGTATTTTCTCTTAATGAAAAGATAGTCAGAGGAGGGGAAGGAAAAATGCCTTTCCTTTCTTCCTTTCTTTCTTCCCTTAAAAAATCAGAATGATGTTGTGATTAACTTGCATTTTGCAGCATAGTGGATATGACAGTCAACCAAATTAATCCCATTATGCAAAACCCAGTTCACAAATGGTTTTGCATTTTTGCAAAATTATGTCAATTTCCCTATAAATTGGAGAGACCGTGTCAGTTTTCTGAACTGCACATAGACGCTACCCGGTGCCATATATCTATATTCCTCTAATTCAGAAAGATACAGATTTTAGCTCCCTGGCGCAAATTAGGATTCATCACTTTAATGTTGATATTTTTGTTTACATGAGACTCGTGTGAGGATTACCATTAGTTTTCATACTCATTTAAAATCTTCCTCCCGGGACGCCTGAGTGGCTCAGCAGTTGAGTGTCTGCCTTCAGCTCAGGGTGTGATCCCAGGGCCCCAGGATCGAGTCCCACATCAGGTTCCCTGCATGGAGCCTGCTTCTCCCTCTGCCTGTGTCTCTGTCTCTCTCTGGGTCTTTCATGAATAAATAAATAAAATCTTTTAAATCAATCAATCAATCAATAAAATCTTCCTCTCCATCAACCTCATCATGGTTGGAACGAAAGGATCAGGAGCCCGAAAAGCAAATGGTGAGAACAGAATCCTTAATTACGGTGATATTAGCCACATGGTTCATTCTTTGCCTTGCACTTCCGAAGAACTCGGCTTCACCAGCCGGGCTCCTGCGCCCCAGTGGCACTCTGTCCCCTCTCTGTCCCCGTGGTCGGCACGGGGACAACAGGGACGGCTGCCCACCTGCCTCCTCTCGGCCAGCCTCGTGCGTGCCAGGGGTGGCCCAATCTGCTTGGCATGGACTGTGGTCTGTGAATTCCCTGTAACTGGACTGACGTGTCAAATCAAGCCCACTTCTGCGTGGAGCAGCAGAGCAACCGCGATCTGAAAGTCCCCGCTCTCTGACCCCTGTCACCAGCCCTCCGAGCCTCTAACACCTGCTCGCTGGGAGCTGCCGATTCACCTGGTTCATTTCAGATGCAGCAGGGCCCTCGTTCCGAGCGCCGCATCGCTCCCCTCTCTCTCTCTCTCTCTCTCTCTCTCTTACAGGGAGAAAGAAAAAGCTTCCTTGTTTTGAAGACTGGCGCTCTGAGGGCTAAATCACTTACTGAATTCAGAAAATCTATTTTTTAATGGTTATTCTTTCTCCGCATAGCACTTTTTATTCTGGTAATGCTTTCTTGAACAGTGAATTGTTGACTTTTTATGCTTTAGATTTATTAGACATGTGTCAAGTTGTCAACCTCCTACCGCTTGCATTTGTGTCCACCTTGCAAACAGCAGGGAAAAATACTTTTTTTTTCCATGAACGCTCACTTCTTGGCAGTTCTGAAACAAATTTTTGAACAGTTGCTGTTCCTATTGATAGCAATAGTTTGATGTTTCAAAAAAAAAAAACCCCAGGTTTTATTTTCCCCTAAATTTTTGACATGTCTGTCATATCAGATCATATCATACCCTGATGCATCAAAAACAAAAAGAAGGGAGGTCCCAGCCTGCACCGTTCACATAGATCATGAGTCTTCGCTAAACACCCTCCCATCTGTTCACCGCGTCCATCCTTTTGTTCCATCTCCGATGCTGGTATTCCTCAATAAAATCTGTTCTTGCTTCTTTCAAGATGCTGCAGGCTCTCCAGCAAGGCTTCCTAATCTTGGTGAGAAATAGTCTCCAGGAATTAGGAGACTGTTTGCATTTTCCGAAGGCTGGCTGCTGGCCCGCATTTGGACGTATCCACGGAACCAACCAACAAACAATAATACAGAAGAAGAATATACAAATGAAGTGATCACCCGGTAGCCCCAGGGTAATATCCCCTACAATGCTGAAACTGTGGGGGGGGAAAAAAGTCAGCAATCAAAACTCTTCCTCCCAGAGACTTCCCCCGCCAGGTCGGCCAGGATCTCCATGCTGTGACTTTGAAATGAGGGACGGATGCTGCGTGCCCTGCTGCCTCCTGTTCTGACCTGGCAGCCTGTCCTCTGTCCCAGCTGCAGGGCCTGCAGAGAGGGGAGGTGGGATGAGCCCATCCCACCCCGGCCACCCGGGGGGCCCTCCGGATCCTCCCTGGTCGCAGCCTCAGCTTGAGTCTATGAAGCCTCTGTCACTGGCTCCAACTGCACGGGAAGGACCGGCTTCCCATGGAGCAGGTGTCGGCGGAAGTTGGAGTGCTGTAGGTGGACCGGGACACCCAGGATGACCCTCCGGGGGGCTGCAAGGTGGCCCCTCATGCCCTCAGCCTGGGGCTTGCAGGGGCATGGGCTCATGAAGGCACACAGGCTGACAGCGGCCCCCCAATGGGACCTCAGCCTGGCCTCCCCCAGGAGCCAGGGTCTGGGAGCACCTGGAGCCTGGTCCATACTCTTCACCCTTCCACCAGCGCTGAGCGGACACTGTCGCCTCTCAGAGGCTGTGTGGCCTTGTGGACGGGGTTAGCGGTGCCTGGGTATGTCCCTACACCTTGCTCAGTTTACCCACTTCTGGCCCTCCACCTGCCAGCCTGCAGCCCTCAAGAAGATTGGCACGGGACCCTGTCTGTCCCTAGAACCCATAAGGGAACTGGAAAAGCCACAGGTGCCAAGCCTCTAGAGGATCTGAACCTGGGGCCTGAGTAGATTTGCATTTTAGAGAAATTGTGCCTGTGACATGAGGGTGGATTGCAGCTTGGGGTGAGGAGGCAGGAAGGAGATGATGGTAATAGTTCCAGCAGGAAGTGGGATGGTCCTCCCTAGGGACTGGGAGTAGGGGCAGTGTGGGCCAATCAGAGACATTTGAGTGGAAGAATCAAGAGGATTAGCTTGCTTGTTGGAAAAGAGGGCTGGAGGACACAGGTGGGACGCAGGGGAGTGGGCCACTCAGAGGGGCAGCAGGCTCCATCTGCGCTGGGCAGGGAAAGGCTGGGTGGAGGCTCCTGAGCTCTGGGCTTCGGGTTCCCATCCTGTTAGAAGGGTGGGCTTGGCTCCTAGAACTCTGCTGGGTTCCCATTAGGCCAACAGCACAGCACTGGGTATAATGCCCTCGCTCGGGTAAGGTTCCTGCCCTCCTGGGGCTCTGTTAGTTTCCTGGAGCTGCTGTCACAAAGTACCAAACACTTGGGGGCTGAAAACAACAGAAATTTATTCTCCCCTGGTTCTAGAAGTCTGGAATCAATGTGTTGACAGGGCCGTACTTCCTCCAGAAGCTCTAAGGAATCATCCTTCTCTGCCTCTTCCGGCTCCTGGAGGCTCCAGGTATTCATTGGCAGGCCCTGGCTTGAGGCTGCGTCCCCCAGTCTCTGGCTCCAGCATCCTCTGGCCTTGTCCGTGTGTCTGTCTGTGTCTTCTCCTCCTGTGAGAACGTCAGTTGTTGGATCTAGGGCTCACCCTAGCCTAGGATGGGCCACATCTTAATGGATTACATCTGCCAAGACTATTTCCAATCAGGTCACCTTCTGACTTTCCAGGTAGACTTGAACTTTGGGGCAACACTATTCAATCCTTGCACCTGTGCTTTCTTGTTGACATGGGAATTCTTCCCTGAGCCAGGGCTCCAACGTGGGCAGCACGTCTGCAATCCTCACTGGTCAATGGTTAAGCTCCACTGTATTTAAAGTTGCTATTTTGGGGTAAGTTGTATAACACACATGAGCCAGAAGGGCAGCGGTACACGCATATAATTAACAAGTAAATTCACCTTCATCGCGGGGCCTACAAATTTATTTTAAGGATGGAGGCCACACAGTGAAGAAAGCCTGGAGATGCTCATGGTGGAGGCTCCTGCTGGGGCATTTGCTGGGTTCCCGGCACTGACAGTTACTTCATGTGCAGCAAGGAAATAGGGTTGAATAAAAGAAAACACTTGTTCCTCATTTCACCCTCTGGAAGGCTGTATTCTGTAGCCGTTACAAGCTCTCGCTCTGGACTTCATCTCCATGGCTCCGCTGCTATCTGGCCTTGTGATCTGGGGCAAATTCATTGTTTTGAAGGGGGCTGAGAATAATACTGCCATCTCAGCCCACTGCAAAAATTAGTTCACAAAGGATTTTATATCAAGGATTCGGCACAATGCCCCAGCCCCAGCCTCGACAGCTGGCTGTCCTCACCCAGACAGCGAGCAGGACCGAGCAGCCTGCTCTTCTGAACCCAGGCCTCTGCGAAGCCTCAGTGGCCCCCACCTGGGCACCAGCGCTCCCTCCTGAGGACAGTGGTGCTCCTCCCTGGAGAAGGGACTTTGGGGAACAAGGTCAGAGGCTTCTTCGAAGCTCTATCACTCTCTACTCTTGAGTCCCCCTGGCAGCAGAAGCATGCCAGATGAGGTGGGTTGAAGCAAATGTGTATGTGTGTGCGTGTGCTTGTTTGAGTGCATGTGTGCGTGTGTGTGCACACACACACACAGAAGGAGAGAAAGAGAAAGATTACGAGTTCCCATCCCAGGCTAATGAGGCCTGTAAGTACGAGGCGAAATCACACTGGACCGTTTTGCTCCAGAATTGCACAGTAGAATTATAATTAATTTGTTGTCCGACATTACCCATAGGCCTTTTTTAGCATTTCTACTTTCCTGGCTGTTACTGCCCATTGAATTCCAATGTTTTGGATTAATATCTTCTGGTTAAATCTTCCTGCAATTTTGCTCACCGAGTCTCATTTTATTTCTTGTCCATATTTCTGGGCTCTTTGAATGATTTCGCTGTCTGCTCCGGTCTTCTCAACACCTCCCAATTTTGTCTAATCTGTGAATGTAATTAACAAGTCTTTACCTTTTCCTGCACATAATTAGCAGAGATGTTAAATAAAGCCAGGCCTAGCACTGATCGCGAGGGCACCACGATAGACTACCCCCCACATGTGATATACAGCTATTTATCATTATCTTTGTTTACAGCCCTTCTGCCAGTTTTAGCCAACACAGTGGAGCTCACCTGCTCGGAGGAGGGGATTTTCGGTGGCACTGATCACAGCAAACCCAGCGCAGCCATCAGCTCTGGGACTGGCCAGTCACCCAACCCAGTCCACTCCCTCTCACCCCATCCTGATAAGGGGAGTCCAACCAGAAGCATTATGCTCCCTCCCCTTAAGTGCCTGAGCCTCCTCTGTTGGCGGCTTCCTTTCCTGGTCTGTCCTTCCTAACAGTACATTTACATGTAAGGAGGACTCAAACCCCCCATCCCTCAAACCTGGGGGTCCCTCCACCCTCCCTTTCTGGTATCAGCCTCCCCTCCTGGCCCAGGCCAAACACATCAGCATCAGCCTCGACTAGACTCCCTTGCTCACTCCACAGCCAATCTGCTAGCAATCCTAGTTGGCACGGCCTTCAAAGTGCATGGAAATCTAGCTGCTGCTTCTCCAGCCCCAGCTGCCCTGCCCAATGACTGCAACCCTCCACCTGCTGCCCCTCTTTCTGCCTCAGCTCAGCAGCTGGAACCTGTTAAAATGCAGGTCAGAGAGCCTCTGTCCTCCCTCAAACTTCTCTGAGGCCTTCCCACCCATTGCAGTAGAGCCTAAGTCTGGTAGTGATGTAGTAGCTTCCTGCTGCTGCTGTAGCAAGTTATCACACCATCAGAGGCTTAGACAACACGAGTTTGTTATCTTACAGTCCTGGAGGTCTGAAATCCTAAAACAGTCTCATGGGCTCATGAGACTCAAGGTGTTAGCAGGGTCCCGATCCTTCGATCCTTCCGGAGGCTCTGGGGAAGGATCTGTTGCTGTGCCCTTTCCAGCCACACTGAGAGGTGCTTGCACTCTGCGGCTCATGGCCCCATTGCTCCAAAGCCTCCTTCCATACCCACCTCCTCTGACACTCCTTGTTTTTTTTGTTTTGTTTTTTTGTTGTTGTTGTTGTTGTTTTTAAGATTTATTTATTTATTCATTTTATTCATTCATTCAGAGAGAGAGAGAGAGAGAAACAGGCAGAGGAAGAAGCGGGCTCCATGCAGGGAGCCCGACATGGGACTTGATCCCGGGTCTCCAGGATCACGCCCTGGGCTGCAGGCGGCGCTAAACAGCTCCGCCACCGGGGCTGCCCTCCTCTGACACTCCTGTGTCTCTCTTCCACTGACCAGGACATCGGGACCATCTGATAATCCAGGACATTCACAAGATCCTTAATTGGATGATATCTGCAGAGTTCCTTTTGCCATACGAGGTAACATGTTTCATGGACATAGGTTGTGGGGCTTATTTTATTTTATTTTTAAAGATTTTATTTATTTATTCATGAGAGACACAGAGAGAGGCAGAGACACAGGCAGCGGGAGGAGCAGGCTTCTTGCGGGGAGCGTGATGCGGGACTTGATCCCAAGACCCCAGCATCATGCCCTGAGCCGAAGGCAGATGCTCAACCACTGAGCCATCCAGGTGCCCCATGCTTGGTGTTTAGAACTTGTACATATTTAGAACCATTCTTCTGCTTGCCACTAATGGCTTTCAGGATTCACACCACTGGCTATCTTATTACCCTGCTGACTTTGTCTTCTGCTCTCTCCCTATTGCCCACTCTCCTCCCACCAGTCTGGCCAGGACACAGGGTGGGGGTCAGGGTCTGATCTGTAACATTTACTGATTTCCTGGGTGTAAATACTCCTACCATGGCCGATCTTCACCCGCCGACATGGTATCACTGAGCACAGAATTGGGAAGAGGTGCTGGCTGCGTCCAGCTAGCCACAGAAAGGCCTCTGTGCTTGCCCTCCTGTCTCTCTGCTATAACGCTCTGCCTCAGGCTCTGCAGCTCACATGGGGGCCTCCTTTAAGCCTTTACTCAAATACTGTCTTCACAAAGAGGCCTTCCCCCACCCCTCCCACCCTATATTCCCTTCCCTTCTTCATCACACTCTCTTTGCACTTCATCACCACCTAAAATTGTGCATCGAACTTACTTACCCTGTGTATTTCCCATCTCCCCGAAGTAGAATGTGTGAAAGCCAGGAAGGCAGAGTTTTGCCTTGTGCTGTTCACTGCTGGCTGACAAGTACCCTCAGGACCTGGAACAGTGCCTGAGACACTGTGATGCTCACTCGATGGTGATAAGGGGAGAGTGGGTGCTTGAATGCTGGACCATGCTGAAGACAAGATGGAGAGACGCATCCTGCTGTTGTTGAGCCATCAAAGGAGTGATGTGTGCAGCAGGATGGTAGAGCTTATTGCTTTGCAACCCGTGCTGCGTCTTTCTAAGAGATCCCTTTTATTTTACTGTATGCACTTGTTCTTTTCCTTCTCAGCATTGCTCTGTTGTTTTGCGGGATATCTGTTTTAGATTTGCTAGGGATTCAGTGAAATCATGGTAGTGTGCTTTGCAGGAAAGCTAATCAATCACTGTTTACTAATTTCATAGTAAATCCCCAGCCTACCTACTTCTTTATAATAATAATAATATATAATTCAAGGAGACCAGAAGGAAGAGGATTAATCCAAGAAATCTTCAGGGAAGTATGTTGACAAGGATTCTATGAGATGCTCATGTTTATTTAGAGATGAGATGTAAGGTGTAAGCTGAACATTAAGGTTATTCCCCAGGATAGTGGAGATTAGAGGGGAAAAAGCTATGAGATAAGAAAGTATCAAGAATAGTTTGGAACTAAAATGATATTCAACATTTATTGGTTCCTTATTAAATGTCAGGTGCCATGCTAAATGTTTTACTTACATTATCTCAAAACAAATGAGAGAAGTCCATCCAAAGATAATGCTCAGGTACTACACAAGAGCAACTTACAATCCCTATAATTATAACCATACATAACCATTAATAACTCACTCATGCCACTGTGCAAACCGGGAAACGTTCCACGATGTCATTCAAACTTTTGGCCTTAAGCAGGTTGTGTTTTTTGACATTTCTTCTCAGACCTCCTCCTCCATACTGACTCCAGACTGTCCCAGGCTGCTCAATGGATGGTTCTGTCCCCTCTAAGTTGGCCCTGGGAACCTGGATCTTGTAACTATTAGTAGGTCCTTCTGCCATTCCATTTCTCCAGGGTTTCAGGATAGCTATAATATTCATCATATTTCTCAAAGTGCGTTTGTGATTGCATTGGGAACTTTAAGAAGCTTTCCATGATCGATAGGAGCAGGAAGTAATATGTTAAAAAGTATTATCCTGTTTTCTTTACCACCATGACCCCTCAGAACTCTTCATGTATAATCATGTGTGGCAAATCATCAAAAAGAGGGTATTATTTACAAAGTCTCCCTAACTTATGTAAGTGTGTTTAAGTTTTTTTGAGCGGTGTCCTGGATAATTTCTGTTCTCTGGAAAGCACTTGGGAAATACGGTTTTACCTGTACTGTGGCATTTCTTCTGTCTCCAAACCGATGATGATGTTATGTTGTTGATCATTTGATGGGAATATGGGTGAGGGGATTCTAGTAACAACTGAGTGAAGAGCCCTAGCTTGGATAAATGGTCCTACCAAGAACAATTATAAAAGATAGATATATTAGATAGATAGATAGATAGAATAGAGATTAGATGACAAAGGATCAATAGATGATAGAAGATAAATGGATAAGGTAAAGATGAAAGAAAGATACTGATAGATGATAGAGAAAAAAGATGGAGAGAGAGAGAGAGAGGATGGGGGGAGAGAGAGAGATGGATATCTAGCACCTGGTACAACTATTTCTTTTAAGGGCAGTAGAGGGCTGCTGAGGGGACCAGGACTTGAATCCTGACCCTAAGAGGAAGAAACTTTAGAGAAGTGAGTTGATCTGCTATAAGCCACACTTTTCCCCCAGGACTATTGCAGATTCTTGATTTAAAGCAAAATCTAAGAATCTGGTATGCAGGCTAGGATTAAGAGGCAGGGCGGATGTCAGAGCTTCTGGTATTCTTATAGTAGAGTACTCTTATAGAAGTAAGAGTACCAGAAAAGCTGGAACTCAAGGATGCCTAAGCAGAACCAAGATGCCAGGAAGAAAGAGGATGCAAGGAGGCAAGTTCAATATTCACGGTTTTCTACTTGAAGTATTTGCCAAATTCTTAGTCTGTGCAGAAAAAAAAGCTAAGAAAGCAAATAGAAACTGACTGGATCACAGACCATGATGTTTGGCCAAGCAAAAACAAACTTTCTGAACCTACCAAATAGGAGAGACTATGAAATATGCAGGGTCTCATTTGGGATATTTGGAGAGCTACACCCTTAAATTGGAAATGAAAAAAAGTGAGATAGATGATAAAAACTGTGAATTGGGCTGGAAACAACTCAGTTATTTTTTTTATTAGGATGATATGCTCCATTCTAATGGACGTCAGAGGATAGTGAGCCATCTAGTGTTTCATACACTATATCTGGCATTCAACAACAATTACTAAGCTACTAAAAAACAAGACCAAGAGAAAAAAAAAAAAAGCTATAGTACAGGCAAATGACTTGATCTAATTATTGGAGTTCTCAGGTATGCACTTTGACCTAACTGTGACTAATATAGTGAAGAAAATAGTGAAAATATGGAGAATTTCACCAGAGAATCAGAATACATAAAAAGGGATTAAATAAAAACTGCAGAAATACAAAGTGAGAAGATTAAGACATCTTTGTGCTTAGCAGAAGATTGAACTTGGCAAGAAAAGATTATAAAGTAGAAGATAAATGAATAGAATGCATCCATGCTGCAAATATAGGGGTAAGTACTGAGAAGAGAAGAAAAGATGTATGGGACACAGGGAAAAGGCTAATGTATGCATGACTGGAGTCCCAGAAATGGAGGAGAGAATGGGGTATAAGCGATGTTGGAAGGGATAATGGCAGCCACTTCCCAAAAATGATGAAAGATATCAAGCTATATATTCAAGAAGCATTAGGAGACTCAAGCATAACTGGATAACTCAAAACCAACCACACCCAGATACATCATGCTGAAACTGTTGAAAAGCAGAGAAAATCTTAAAGCAGAAAGATTACAAGGGTGCATTATGCTCACAGGGACAACACTGTTCCTGACGGTTGCTTTCATCACAAAAATTATGGAAGCCAGAAGACGTGAATGAATTAACATCTTTAAAGTGCTAAAAGAGTCTAACTGCCAACCTTGAAATTTGTATACATCAAAAAGATTCTTCAAAAATAAAATAAATTAAAATAATGTTTTCAACAAATAAAAAAGAAAGTCTATCAGAGGAATTTTCCTAAAAACTTTACAGTATTATCCAGGCAGAAAGAATGTGATGCCAAATACATTAACAAGAGTACAGAAGTTAAAGGAATGTGGACACATATATTTAATATACATATATTTAAATTTTGAATAAACAAGGCAATAACAATAGTGACAGGCGTGGTCTAAAATGGTAGTAAAATGCATAACCTTTTTGGCCTTATTTTCACAAACAAAAAAATCAGGAGTGGGAAAATGAAATTGAAATGTTCTAAGGCCCTAATATTGCCTGACAAGTGACGAAAGTACTAATTTATATTCAAACAATATAATCTCTAGAATAATTATTATAAGGACAATAAAGAACATGTAACCAACAGGCTATAAAGAAGAAAAATGAAGTAATAGAAATAGTTAAAATTTTGAAAATATTTTGAACTGAGTTGTAATAAAAATGTGACATATCAAAGTGTGTGGATTTCTGAGCAGCTAAATCTATGCTCAGAAGAAAACATAGAGCCTGAAGTGCATATATTAAAAAAGAAGAAAAAATAAAATAAAAAAGAAGAAATCTGAAAAATCTATGATATAAATATCCATCTTGAAAAGTTGGAAAAAAACAATTAATTACACCCAACTATAGTAGAAGGAAGAAATAGTAAAGATAAGAGCAGAATCAATGAAAAGGAAAATGAACTTACAATAGAGAGAATTAACAAAATCTATTTATTTGAAAAGACTAGAAAATGATACATTTGTGGCAAGACTGGTAAAAATATAAAGAAAGAAGGCACAAATTATCAATAACAGCATTTAAAAAAGAGATAATGTATAGATTCTGATTCTATAGACATTAAAAGATAAAAGAGTTTCATAAACATACTTATGCCAAATAATTAAAAATTTTAGATAAAATGGACAAATTCCTAGTAAGAAGCAAAATTACTCAAACTATACAAGAAGAAATAAAATTTGAATGATCTTATATTGATTTTAAAAATTGAATCTATAATTTCAAATCTTCCCATCAAGAACTCTCCAGGCTCAGAAAGCATCAACATTTACAAATATTTAGAGAACAAATAATAAGACAAAGATGTCATACAAAAATATGTGTGGCAGGGAAGAAATTACCCACTTGATCATATAAAGACAGGATAATCTTGATATTAAATCCTCATAAAGACATTAAAAGAGAGAAACCTTACAAGCTAATCTCATGAACATAAATGCAAAAATCTTTAAAATTAGCAAAGCAAATTTCATGGCATAATAAGAAAATAGCACATCATATTGAAGTTGAGCTTATCCTGGGAATATAAGGACAATTTAACATTTAAAAAATGTATTTTACCACATTAATAGGAGAAAATAGTTATTTTAATAAAAATGAAACTGAAAATTTAATAAAATCCTACACCCAGTCGTGATAAAAATTCTTAGCAAACAAGGAATATAATTTTTTTTAAAGGAAGAGAGAATACATGCAACTAGGGGGAGGCAGGGAGGGTCAGAGGGAGAGGGAGAAAGAGAATCTTAAGCAGGCTCCATGCCCAGCACAGAGCCCAGTATGGGGCTTGATCTCACAACTCTGAGATCATGCCCTGAGCTGAAATCAAGAGTCAGATGCTTCACCAACTGAGCCACCTTGGCACCCCTAGGAATACAATTTTCTTAGTATGATATAGAGTATCTACAAAATTCTTACCAGAAAAATCATGCTTCATAGTCCAGTATTGGAATCTTTCTCCCAGAGACTGGAAATGAGACAAGATTGTCAAAACCCACCACTTCTACTCAACATTTGATTGGAGGTCCTAGCCAAGGAAAAAAGACAAGGAAAAAAAAGAGTGTAAAGGCTGGAAATAAAGACATAAAACTGACATTACTCATTACTAAGAACTTGACAGTTTATGTAGAAAATGTTACTCAGAGTGTATACATATACATGTACAATGTATATGTAGAAAATCTAGAAGAATCTTCAGATAAGCTGAGAATAGAAAAAGAATGTAGCAAGGTCACTGGATACAAGATAAATATAATAAAATCAATTATATATTATATATGTGTGTATATCTAATATGCATATATGTATGTGTATATATATATATATATATATATATATATATATATATACAAATGTGCAACAAGTAGAAAACAAATTTTAGAATACTCTATATAATGAAACATATCCAGAAGTAAATACCCAGGAATAAATCTAATAAGAGATGTACAAGAACACTAAATTGAAAACAACACAATAATATGAAGAGAAATTTAAGACTTCTTCCCAAATTGGTCCAAAGATTAAGACAAGATAATTACTAGAATGTATGAAAATCCAAAGTAGTAAGAATAGCCATGTCGATCCTGAAGAAGAAAAGCAAAGATAGAGGACCTATAATTTGAAATATCAAATAATGAAGACAGTGTAGAAATGTGCAAGAATAGCCAAAAAGACTAACAAATGAGAAAACCGAGTTCAGAAACTGATTCACATATATACACTCGTTTCATATATGACTGTACTGAAGTGGGGAAGGGTTAGTTTTCAACAAATGGAGTTGAGTCAATCATATATATATCATGGTTCAAAAAAAAATGTTAACCTCCATCTCATGCTAGATCTAAAGAGCAATCCTAGATGGGACATATAGATTTAAGTGTGAAATGTAAAACGCTTTTGGAAGGAAATATAGAAGAATATCTTGGGGCAAGCAGATATTCGTTAAACACGACATAAAAAACAAAGGTCAAAAAGGAATAACTGATAAAATGAACTACTTCAAAGCTAAGATCTTCTGTCAAAAGGCACCATCAAGAGAGCAAAAAGGCAAGCCGCGGAAGAGAAGAAGAAAGGTGAAAAACAGAATTGACAAGAGATTCACCTCTGTAATACATAAAGAACTCTTGCCAATCAATAAGAGAGAGCAATCCAATAAAAAAAAAAAATGAGTTTAAAACAACTCTTTCACAAAGAGGATATCCAAATGGCCAGGAGAATGTATGAAGAAGATCAATCTTGTTAGTCATCAGGGAAATTAAAATAAACACAATAAACACAATATGTCCACCTGAATACCTAACATGAAAGTCTCACAAAACCAAGTTCAAGGAGGGTCTAGAGCAACTGGCAGTTGTAATAAAGAATTACAATAACTGTGGAAAACTGACGAGATCCAGTGTAAAGGCCACATACACACGTATTCTATGACACAAAATGTGTACAGAAATGGGTGTTGCAGCTTCACTTGTAATAGCTCCGAACTGGAAATCACCTAGTGACACATAAATTCTGGTACATTCCATCTTTACGGAGTGGCACAGTGATCGTGGACAAACCACACAAAGAATAGGGATGAATCTCATAGGTGTAACATTGAGCAAAAGAAGACTTCAAGCACCAGAGGAGTGAAGACAGAATATGTTCACCGATTCCATTTATAGAAAGTTCAAATAGACAAAATGGATCTTTGGCACTTACAGTCAATTGTGGTTACATTTCTGAGAGGGTATGAGGGACAGTCTGGAACACTAGTCATGTGTTACTCCTTGATCAGATGCTGGTTGTGTAAGTGTGCTTACTCTGAAAATCCGCCTTGGCTTATACTTCAAAAAAAAAAATGCATTAAAACACCTACTAGATCTGCCCAAATCCAGAAGGTTGACAACACCCAGTGCTGGTGAGGATGTGCAGAGCAGCAGAGCTCTCCTTCATTGCTGGAGGGAATGCAAAAAAATGCAGCCACTTTGGAAGCCAGCTTGGTGGTTTCTTCATGAAACTAAACATGCTCTTGCATATAATTCAGCAACTATGCTCCTTGGTATTTACCCGAAGAGTGAAAACTTGTGTCCACACAAAAACCTGCACATGGATGTTTATAGCAGCTTTTTCATGATTTCCAAAGCCTGGAAGCAACCAAGTTGTCCTTCAGTAGATGGTGCATCAATACACTGTGGTCCCTCCAGACAATGGGGCATTATTCAGCGCTAAAAGGACCTATGAAGCCATAAAAAGACGTGGAAGAACCTTAAATGCATCTCGCCATATCGCTATGTGAAAGAAGCTGATGTATGTCAGTTTGTGACATACTATATAATTCCAACTATATGACATTCTGGAAAATGCAAAACTGTGGAGTCAGTAAAAGGATCAGTGGTTGTTAGGAGTTGGTTGGAGGAAGGATAAATAGGGGGAGCAGAAGGCATCTTTAGGGCAGTGAAACTATCATCTAATTGTGGGCATTGGCTATTATTCATTTGTCCAAATCCACAGCATGTACAACAGCAAGAGTGAAGAGTCAATAGTTAGGACTTTGGGTGATGATGATGTGTCTATGTAGCCTCATCAGTTTGTAACATTACAACACTCTGGTGGGGGATCTGAGTAGTGGGGTTGTTGTAGGGTGTGAGGGCATGAGATATGTGGGAAATCTGTACCCTCTGCTCAATTTTGATGTTAACTTAAAACTGCTCTAAAAATGAAGTATACTTAAAATTGTTTAATGCATTAAAACAAAAATACTGTCATGCCAGGGGTGCCTGGGTAGCTTCAGCTGATTGAGCTTCTGACTCTTGGTTTCAGCTCAGGTCATGATCTCAGAGTCCATGAAATGCAGCCTTGAGTTGGGCTTGAGATTCTCTCCTTTTCCCTCTGCCCCTCCCCCTGCACTCGTGTGCGTTTTCTCTCTCTCAAATAAATAAATCTTTTTAAAAATAATATCATGCTTGTCTCTTAAATAGCAGCATATTTAAGGATTTTAAGTAGAAAAATGTGTGTGCCCTACCTTCACACCCAGGGGCAGTCCTTGTGAAGAGAGGCTTTCCATCTGCCTTTTGTGTGTATACAAAAACCCACCATTGTAGGGTCACATCACAGGATTCAAACACTCGATCCCTCCAGACTCCTGCTAATTTATCTTTAAATTGCCAGCGTTGGGTTAGACCAGGGTTAGATGGTAAGGCCTCTGACAGTTGCCTGAAATTCTACAACTCCGTCTCCTGTAACAATTCGGCAAATTTGGCCGAGTGTTCTCCCAGTACAGGGCACTGGGCTAGTTGGGTGAGCAGAAGGCCGGGGTGAGGGTGCAGGAGTGTGGGCAGGGTGAGAGAGATGGGAGGCCCAGTCCTGCCCCCCAAAATCCCGGCTCATAGACTGTCCTAGGAGTGGCTTCGTGATAGACTCTAGATGTTAGCCTGCCTTGGGGGGTGGTGCAGGGGGAGTGGGGAGAGCAGTCGGGGGGGGGGGGCTCTTCCCAGGGACCTGCGTGGTTGACATTCATCCACTTCTGTTTAGCTGGAGTGCTCCTGAGGGAGAGGGTATTGTGCTCCCCTCACTTGCATGCTTCCATGAGTTAACCTCCCGGTGATGGGATTCGGGCACTGAGAATATGTGAGCGGGGAGGCTTCGGTGGGCCCCAATGTCTGACCCTGTCTTGCTGCTGGATGCGCCTGAGGACCAGGGGGGCCGAGGCCCAGAGCCAGTCTCCCGCCCTGGGGCCGAGCATCACTGCCACCCACACTGGGGAGGTACTCCGCCCCTGGGCCACCTGCATCCAGCAGCAGGGCCCTGTCTGTAGGGGAGCCTCTTGCCCCTCACACCTCCATTGCTTGGTCACTGCTAGGACTGGGGTCAGAAGCCACTGGCTGGCTAAACAGCACATTAGAAAGTTGCCCGAGGCGTAAGCCTCCTCCTCCTCCTCCTCCTCCTCCTCCTCCACAGGAGAAGGGAAGGGACAGATCCATTCATTCCTCCCTGAGGAGGCTCCCTCCTTGAAGGGATGAGTAGCCCATCCACCTGACGTGGCCCCATGGAAAGAAGGCAGGTGAGAAAGGGAAGGGGCTTTGGATTTTCTAAACCCCACAGGGGTGGACATATTTTGCTCATTTCCCCAGTGAACATAAAGCTTTGCACAAAAAAAAAATATATATATATATATATATATATATATATATATATATTTTTTAAAGGAAAGAAGAAAAGATGTAAAAGCTGTGCTATTGATTCAGCCAAAACGACCAGGAGAAGCAACAGCATCTCCCTGCGGGAGCACCTGCACCCCCACCCCCCCACCCCAGCACATCCTGAGAAGGGCAGCAATGTTCCAACGCCAGAAGGAACAGAAGAGCAGCTAGCAAAATAATCTGTTGGTGAGGAGGTGTTTTTATGAAGAATGCGATTGTTGTGGTAGTAATCGATGGTAATTATCATCACACTCACCGAAGCCCAGCCCCACGCCTCTGAGGGGGGGCCGGCTGCCTTTTTGCAGGGACTCACTGTACTGTAGGGATGAGGATTAGCATCTAGCATCGCCACCCAGCACGTAGCCAGCTCCCGTCCGCAGACCTCCCCGAGAGGGGAGCTGAATCACTTGCAGCAATATTTGAAAAACAAGCCAGACATATCTCAGACTCAGGAGATATGCCTGAAACTAGCAAAAAAAATTGATTTTTCCCCCCATATTCACTGCCAGATATTGCTGCACTGCATGGCTATATGCAGATAGAGGACACTTTGCAGCTTATCACGCCAGTGATAGATCCCACACTGTCTTTAAAGGAATAAATCATTAATTTAAATCGTGCAGGTTTCTTCCATTTATAGCATAACTGTTAGCTTTTTAACCATTTTCTCCCATTTGGGAAGAAATTGAGTGACTCGGTGCGTGGGCCGAGGAATTCAAGCGATTTCTCTTTTTAAAAAAAGGCCATTGTTGATGAGTCATCTAAGTCTTGCTGTTTACTTTGTCATTTTAAAGAAAGTTCTTATTTTGAAAATTAATATTATGAAATTAATATGTGCTTGTGGGAAATGCCAGTAACTCCAGAAACGTGGAGGGGAAAACCATGTCCATCCCTGTAGGAGGTAAGTCATTCACACACCCAGCTAAGCACCCACCGTGGGTACATGGGGTCATTTATTCTGAGGGAAGGTGTGGGTGAGGCCCTGCTTGTTGTGTGGGGCCCCCGGATGTGGGAGGAAGCGGGGACTATGTCCTCCAGGGTGTGTGACCCAGATGGGGACTCCAGACAGGAGCCCTGCCTAAACCTGCCCAGTGTGGTGATTACCACCTGAGCTGTCACTGCTGAGTCCTGCGATGACCCCAGAAGGCCCCCATGGGGGAGACCTGCAACCGGGGAGGGTGGTAGGAGAGAAAGCTGGAGCACCTGATGGGAGGCTCAAAGCAGGTGCAGGGAGTGGCCCAGTGTCCACAGGGCAGGTGGACCGCTGACCACTGGCTGAAATGAAGGTGGTAATGGTCGAGGCAGTGAGCGCCTACTCCTGGATTTCTGGGGGTCCCGATTTCAGAGTCTCTCCCCACTGGCAACCAGCTCGTCAGACCAAGCCTTGTGGCAACTGGGAAGACGCTGTCAGCTTCAGCTGAGGCAGGCCAGGCTTTTAGGAAGCGGGTCCCCGTTCCCCGGGCACCATTGAGGGGATTGGAGCTGATCCTGATCCGTGGGCAGTGGAAATCCACGAACCGCCTCTGGTCAGGAGGATGAGATGAGTTTCCCAGAGCCGCTGTAACGACCTGCCACAAACAGGCTAAAACAACGCCAGGTTATTGTTCTATACTCTGGAGGTCAGTGGTCCTAAACTAGCTCGCAGGGCAGCATTTCTTCCGGAGGCGCTAGGGGAGAATCCGTTTCCTTGTCTCCCTGAGCGTCCAGAGGCCTCCTGCATCGGCTGGTGCGTGCTCCTTCCCCGCGTTCCGACCCTGCGGGGCAGCGCCCGGCTCTGTCTCCGCGTCCCGGCTGCTCTCCGATCTCCTGCCTCCTTACAAGGACCCTTGCGGTCACTCTGTCCAGCTCAAGGTCCTAAACCGCATCTTCAGAGTCCTCTTTGCTCATTGGGTGACACACTCACAGGCGCTGGTGTGCGGCCGTGGCGTCTTTGGGTGGAACATCACCGCGTACACCACGAGAATGTCCAGACAGCGAGCGACAGCAAGAACGTGTGGAGCGCCGTGGGCTCTATTTCGTGTTGATGTTTATTCGAGATTCTCTCCAACCGTGGCTCGGCCCCAGACATTCCTCCCCTCTCACAGGAAGACAGACTGAGGCAGAGGTGAGGAACGCGTCGGCGGTCTCCCCCCACCCACCCCCCCCACCCCCCCCCCCGGCCAGACCCCCGCTGGAGCCCAAGCACCCGACTTGCAGCCAGAGCAGCCTGGCAGGGTAGTGTCACGGGCTTGGAGGGTGCCACGCGCTCACCCGCGGTGCCGGCTCCGTGGCTCTGGCTGCCCGGCTCGGCCTGCAGCGCGTCGGCCCAGAACGTGCTCATCTGGGCCCCTGCTCGCCTACCGTGCACCTGATGCCTGTTTCGTGCCAGACTGTGCTGACCCCAGAGCCAGAGCGTGCTAAGCCCCGGGCAGGTGGAGTCCCCAGCCCCGCTGCTCCTGGGGACAGACAGCTGCCCTCCCCAGGCCTGGGGAGCCCGCCTGTACCCCGTTCTGCACGGGGCTGGGGAGAACTCCCGGGGGGAGGCGTTCAAAGGTGAAAAATGAGGAGGTGTTTTTCGTGTGCGCCAGGCTCGGGGCAGAGTGGGAGGAAAACGCATCCAGGAGGAGGCAATTTCCTGTGTAAGAAGTGTGTGGGTGAGGGACAGACAGAGACACACAGAGACTGACAGAGACACAGAGAGACAGAGGCAGAGAGAGACAGAGGCACAGAGACACAGAGACAGAGAAACAGACTGACAGAGATACAGAGAGACAGACATAGAGACAGAGACATAGACTGACAGAGACATAGAGACACAGACTGTCAGAGACACTGTCAGAGACACAGAGACACAGACTGACAGAGACACAGAGAAACAGACTGACAGAGACACACAGAGAGACAGGCAGAGAGACAGAGCCAGACTAACAATGAGACACAGAGAGAGAGAGAGAGAAAGTCTTCCCGGGGTCAGGATGGCAGGGGAGGGAGGCCAGGCATCCAGAGATGGGAGAAAGCAAAGTGAGGGTGGGGGTGCAGGACAAGGACAGAGGAGACTGGAACCCAAAGCAAGTGCTGGTGGGAGGGCAGCCGCCTTCCAGGAGCTGGGCTGCACTGGATGGAGGCCCCAGGGCATAAAGAGGTGGGGGGGGGGGGGAATGACGGAAGGGGTTGGGGTGGCAGGGTGGCAGCGGGAACGCCAGGGTTAAGTCCTGCTGCCGCCCTAATCAGCCTCTGTGTCCCACTCCCCAAGGCCATGGTGAACAGCTGTCGGGAGGTCCCCAGAGGCCACACAGTCTGGTCTGGAGCCTCTCGGAGCTTCTCTGGACACAGGTGTGTGGGGCAGAGCGTAGCCACTGCCCCCAGCAGGGCTGCAGCGACCCTTCCACGCCAGCGCCACACAGTGGGTGCTCCTGGGCCGTGACCCGGGCGTCAGGGAAACCGTGATTCCCAGGGCGAACCTCCTGCCCCCAGCCCTGAGGGCTGGCAGCCGAGGCGGGAGCTGGCACCCGGGCACAGGTGTGTCTCCAGGTGTGGACAGTGGGCCGCTCCCCCCGACCCACTCTAGCCTTCCAGGGACCCCCGCATAACCCAACCCCAGGCGGGCCACACGCCCCGGGTGCTCGTGGCCTCAGCAGCCGTGGCGTGAATACCTGCCATCGACCTGAACACCTGTGTATCGGGGGGTGGCTCAGCCCACCGAGTGCACCCTTAGGGCTGCAGCTGTGAGCTATGGAAAAAGACACTTTTATAAAAACATCAATGGCCTGAAAAAAAAACGCTCACAACAAAATGTTAGGAGAAAGAAAACACTTTCCATTTTCTGACGCTTAAACCATGAATAAACGCACACATCTCAGACCTGGGTCCTCCGGAGGTCTTGTTCCAGGAAACCGCCCCCTGAGAAAGGCGGGTTGGGGTGCTGGTGCCCTGAAGGCTGAGCACCTCACCCGCCGCCTAGACACCTCACGGCAGCGTCCGCAGCGTCCGAACACCCTCCTCCGGACTCGTGGGCTCTGAGAGCACGTTCCCGTCTCGAAGATAAATTTACACGGTGCGCATCCTGTGTTCCGCCCGGAAATTTTGCCTCTGCTCTACAGTGCTTCAAATAGAGACTTCAGAGAAATACTGCCTTCCATGAAAAAGTCTCAGTAAATACACTCCTCAAAATTTTCATTCTTAATATATCAGTAGCTTTTCAGTTCATTATAGTGTTATTAGTCAGTCTTCATAAAAGTGCTATGCATCTTTATTAAAAATGGAAGTTCACATCATTTTATGTTCCCATAAAAATGGGTGGTGGTAGCTTTGATTAATTTCTTCACATACAGTGAACTTTACAGCAAATTGGACAGTGTAATTCAATTCCTATTTCTGCAGATTTTTTTTGTTGGTAGAAAATTGGTATCATTCATATGTAATCATATTGCCTTTGCAAGAGATATTTAAGAAATAATATCCTGAGGTAATGATCGCGTGGCTTAATTATTAATACTGTGCTTCCACACAGGCCATGTGCATTCCTTCTCCTGAGCTTGACTTCTATCAGAAAATATTTCTCCAATCTAAATTCCGCTATGTGCCACCAGTGTGCACACGAGTGTGTGTGCCTCTGTGAGAGGGACAATTGCTTTCAAAGTTGTTTCTTTCCTTAACTACTCAAGCATCATTTCTAGAGTAATCACTGATGGTAAGTGGTTTAACAACCTAACAAAAACAGTCCAAAGCAGAGGGAAATTTGAAAGATAAGCCTTCAGATTCAAAGGTTCCCTGAAACCCCCTCCTCCAAATGCCAAGAAAACCCATTGGTTCCCTCTTGAATTAAACAACTGCCAACCAACCAAATAGTTTTCTGGCTTTGGATGCTGCATTAATTAAGGTTGTCCGGAGAGAGAGCAAGAGAGATGGCGACAGAGACACACAGACAGGGACACAGAGAGAGCAGGAGAGGGAAGAAGGGAGGGAGGGAGGGAAGGAAGGAGGAAGATGGATGAGGGAGGGAGGGAAGGAGGGATGAGGGAGGGAGGGATGAGGGGGAGGAACAGCTTTCACAGACTGGTCCACATGACTGGGGGCTGGCAGGTTGGACGTGAGCACGAACCCTTGTAGGGGCAAAAAAACAGTTAAGAAATTCGTGTCTTGATATCATTTAAATAGATCGCAAGATGTCTAAGATAGGAAGACGGCCACCTCTCTGTTTGAAAACCAGCCACCCCCAGCGATGCCAGAGTCAGGAACGGGAGCCAGTGCTCCCTACGGCCAGCGCAGGGCAGGGCAGCTTCCTGGGGCCTGTTTCCCTCAGGGGGACCCTGTGAGGTGGTACCGCCCACGCCAAAAGGACAAAGGAGCCCGAGGTTGGGGGGGAGCCACCTGGGCGCCCAGTAAGCTCCCCTTGTGGCCTCCAGCAGCTGGAGTCCCAGCAAATGGAATACAAATCCCAGGAACGGCGCGGGGCACGGTGCTATTTCGGAAGCCGCTCCGGAGGTCCAGCTGTAAATCGGCTATAAACACTTGCCAAGTGCAAGGGGAGTGGTTTCCACTTTGGGTTCTGTGTTTATCGCTTCTCTACACTGGAAACAGAATTGAATTCTTCACCACAGAAAAACAAAGACAGCTCTGAGTTATACTGTAATTCACATTCAGAGATTTATGAATATTATTTTCCTGTAAAATCCAGCATTTTTCTCTTTACTACTTGCAACCTGTAAGTGGCATAAAGCTGTGCACCTAGCAGGATTTGCTAGCCCGGCTGTGCCAGGCGACACTGCCGGCACCGAGGGCACAGGTGGCCAGGTGGCCCCGGAAACTGCACCCCTACCTCCCACTTGTCCACTCAGATCCCCGCCTGGTTAGGAAGGGGCTGCTTGTCACTCAAAGGTCCAGTCAAACTGCAGTGACCATGGTGTCGGGTAACCACGAAAAGTGCACCACACGGTTTTGTAGATGTGGCTGGGGACACGCGTGTGGTTGTGTTTACAAGAGTGAACAAGTTCATTAATAAGGGGACCTGAGGCAGAAAGAGAACTCAGAAGCCATAAAATTTGAAGCTCAACTTGGACCTGATTTTTTTTTAAAGATTTTATTTATTTATTCATGATAGATACAGAGAGAGGCAGAGACACAGGCAGAGGGAGAAGCAGGCTCCATGCAAGGGGCCCGATGTGGGCCTCGATCCCAGGACTCCAGGATCACACCTGGGCTGAAGGCAGGCACTAAACTGCTGAGCTACCCAGGGATGCCCTGGACCTGATTTTTGAAGCGAGGACAATGGTTTCCACCTCATTAAAAAAATAATAATAATAATAAATCAGCATCATAGGCCAGTGATATTTTGACTGAAATCTTTGGATGAGGAAGGAAGGAGGATGATTTTCTTTGAAAATAAAGAAATATAGAGGTGAGGGCCTGCCCCAGGGCTGGGACATGTCTGTGGCAGTGGTGATGGGTAGCTCCTGCTGCTGAGCTTGGGGACAGGGATTTCTCCCCAGGGCCAACCCATGAATGTGAGGTCACCAGGTGGGTGCTCTGAGGTTGACTGGATCTCCCAGCTCTTCCTATATGACCTGGGGTTCGGGTCCCACGCAGGACGTCCTCCTCTGTGCTTAGCTCAGGGTTGGTGGTCCTCCCTCAGACATTAGGGAGAACACACAGGCCTCCACTGAGGACGGCAGAGAGTATGCATCTCTGCACCCACATACATGCTGCCAGCCGAACCGGCACATTTTTAAAGTGTATTTTTTTTTTGAAAAAATGAAATCTCAGATTTGCTGTAAATTCAGGCCAGGGAGGATCTAGCAGATGGGCAATGTTTAAGTTACAAACCTAAGGGAAGCTTTTGCATTAAAAAAAAAAAAAAAAAAAAAAAAAAAACCTCTTAAACTGCAGCTCTTAAAATAAAGAAAGATTTTCTGTTTTCCATAGTGACTCACTAAACCTTTATTTAGACAGTTGGTAAAAACACCACATCACATATTTCACATGTTTTTTTTTTTTTTCACTGCTGCAGCTTAAAACAGAATCGTGTTTTTTCTTCTAGAGGGAAGCAGAAATCTACAGTAAGGCATTTTGCCTTTTCTTTTTTCTTTCTTTTCTTTTCTTTCTTTCTTTTTTTTCTTTTTTCTTTTTTCTTTTTTTTTTTTATGAAACCTAAATGCATTTTGGAACGGTCCTGTTCCCGGCCAGACCCGCGGCACAGCACCCTCTGGTGCACATATTAAGGAGAAGGATTAGGGCTGTTACGGGGCTTTGTTCATTTGCTGTTCAACATTTCCCAGAGATGAATTTTAATGCTCATTCAAAAATACAACAAAAACATAATGATTTGAAATCCATCATCTTACTGTTCTAGCAGTTTTTCTCATTGTTGTTCTTGCTCGGTTGCAGGTTAGCCGTGTGACAGCGAAGGGAAGCAGGTCCCCGGGGCAGAGAAGGTAAAATCCAGCGTGATCCAGCGGCCAGGGTGCAAGGGCCAAACGGAACCTTGTTGCGGGCTGGGTCCTCCTGAGCCAGAGGAGCAGCTGCGTGGAGTGGGGGGGCAGAGGGAGCCCCTGGGTGCGCGGGGGTGGGGGGGGCGGCTGGGGCCCCAAGGAGGACGGACACGCAGGACGCCCCCTCAGCCCCAACACCGTCGTGTCAGTAAACGTCACTGGGGAAGAGGAGGCCGAGTGTCCCAGCGCATGTCAGTGGAGAGGCCCCACCAGACTACACACGGAGACAGGCATGAGGCATGCACACACACACGAGCAGACACACTCATGCATGCAGACATGCATGCACTCACACCTGTGCATACACATACTCACACATGTACACATGCACACACACTCAGGTAAACACGCACACATCATGCACACAGATATGGACGCACTCACATTCATGCATGCAGACATGCACACTCACACTCACCTGTGCAGACATGCACACACTCACACATGTAGACATGCTCATATAGACACACACATCATGCATGCAGACACGCACACACACTCATGCATGCAGACATGCATACACTCACACTCATGGATGCAGACATGCACACTCACACTCACCTGTGCAGACATGCATAAATCACGCATGCAGACACACACACCACACATGCGGACTTGCACACACATTCACACATGCACACACGCATGCAGACACACACTTGTAGACACACACACAAATGCAGACACACAAATACACTCATGCACACAGATATGCATGGAGCACACAGGTAGGCCACTTGTGCATCCAGTGCAGGTGCAAACCAACCTCTCTCCCCACCCTCTCCAGCATCTTCCTTTCTCACACTTGGGGACAATCATGAGTCCTGAGGCCTGTGCGTAAGATGAGTGTGGGGGGTGAGCTCAGACCCTCTCTCTCTGCCACATGAGCACTCACTAGGTTACACAGCAGTTCCTGGCACCTCTGTGTAGAAGACTCTCCTTAGGCCTGGACACACAGGCCTTGTCCCATGGCCTCTGCCTACCACAGAGAGTATGTCCAGGGTCAGGCCCTGACATAGGGAAGGCACGTGTTCCCCACGCCTCCATGATTCGCACTTTGGTGTGCTCTTCGATAAATATTTGCTGGTTATGAGCTCCCATCAGAGCCAGGCTTCCTGTCCCCATAGGGAAGGAGTGAAGTTGGACCCTCGATGAATGTTCCCGAGAAGCGACTTGGGGTGATTCATCTCGTCTAGCATGTCATTTCTTATTTTCCTTCGGCCAGAAAATTTTATTTTGGTGCATATACAGTAGTCCTGTGAAATAGGACATTTATCATTTTCCTCACTCAAGGGTCCTCTACAGGGTTGTGATAACTAGAGTCACGTCGCTGCAGACCTCGGCGGGGCCCAGCTCCGGCACCTGCCGCAGGCGGGGAAGGGCTCCCAGAAGCTGTGAGAGCATGGGGCCTCGCAGATGACGCCAGGCTAATGTTTCCTTCTGCCAGGCCTTCTCTCCACCTCCACCTCCAGGGCTCCACTTCACCGAATCATACATTTCTGAGGCAGAAGTGCCTCGTCTGCCCCCCAGTCCATGTCCTCACAGCCTATGACATCACACAGACACACTGTCCTGTTCTGAAGTCCCACCACAGTTGGTTTTCCCCAAAGACGTACCAGTCTGAACAGAATTCCCTCGTGATGACTTCCCGGGGACACATGTCATTTTTACATTGTTTAAGCTGAGTGATGACATCCTGTGGTAGCCCTGAGAGTCACATGGGCTTCAAGAAAGAGTCTAGAATTTTCCTTTGCCACCCGATATGGGCGTAGGGGTCGGGTGTGCACGGCTCCCCTGGAGTGCAGAGGTGCTGCGAGAGGAGCCAGGTCACCGCAGGCCTGTGAGATTCCCCTCCCACTGTCGAGGGATGGCCGACGTTTTACCTCCTCCGTGGCAGGAGCTCTTGCTTTTACACGGCTCTGGTGCTCAACCTCCAAGTCCTAGTGTCTGCCGTCAGGGGCCGGCGGGCTGATCCAGGTGAGGCAGGAGGGAAGGGCACTGGAGGGAGATGGGTCCTCCCCTCTACAGATGTCACTGTCTGACTGCTTTGTATAAGCAAAGGGGCCCTGTCTGTCACGGGCACCTGTCCCCTGGCACGGGGACCCACAGGTGGTGTGGCCGCAGGGCCCAGTGATGCAGTGACAGCTGGCAGGCTCTGCAGTGGCCCCGACATGCTCAGCTCTGGCAATAGGCTGACTCCTGCTCGGGCAGAGGGCGGGCACGTGGCCTGAGGCCAGTGCCCAGAGGGCCCTAAGACCCCGGGAGTGGGGGGCAGGCCCCTGTCCGGGGGGTGGGGGAGCAGGAGACCTGAGGTCGGCACCCAGAGGTTCCTTGGATCCCAGGAGTGGGGCCCAGGCCCTTGTCTGGGGGTGGGGGGTCAGGAGCCCCTGAGGTTAGTTCCCAGAGGGCCCTCAGACCCAGGAATGGGGGGTAAGCCCCTATCTGGGGGGTGGGGGGGGCGCCGATTCCCTGAGGCCGGCTCCTCTCCAGACCGGGCCAGTGGGGGACCCGGGCACATCTGGAGTGCTCACCAGGTAGATGTGAGGTGGATAAATCTCGTGGAAAATGGAGTCAATTGCTCAACCACTTTTACAACAGAATGTTTGCCCTGGTCCCTCACGGAGCCTCATCCTGGGTGAGCAACTCACACAGAACTCACACCCACAAACCACTCACTCACACACACAACTCACACCCACAAACCACTCACTCACACACACAACTCACACCCACAAACCACTCACACGTAATTTATTCTCACATATACAACTTATACTCACTTGCCACACACAATTCACACACACAGTTCATGCCCACACACTCACACTCACACTCACACACACACAAATGCCCAGGTGATACAACAGTAATATACTATCCAAATGCCCAGTGGGCTGCAGGGCCGGAGATGTATGTTTTCACCCACTCCGGGGCCTGTTTCCTGGGTGCCTACTGTGCGCCAGGTGCCAAGTTGAACGTTGGAAGCATAGTGGACAGGAGACATGAGGACGCTGCCCGGAGTTTATAGCTCTTGAGAGGCTGACCGCAAGCACTGAAGACTACAGACCAATTCCGGCGAGGAGCTCGTCCCCGTATCCCTTGTGTCCGGCCCGCCTGCCAATAACTAAGTGGATTCTAATTAAAAATGGAACATGACGTCTGAGCTCGCGCTGCACAAGGAGCCTGCTGACCACAGTGCAGCCGTGTTCCTGGTCTGGCCAGGAGGCTGGGAAGGAGCCCCGAGTCCGGGCTTGGCAGCACGCACCCCAGCAGCAGGGGAGGGCAAGGAGGAGGCCCCCGATGCTGTTCTGCATTTGTTTCAGTCCAAAAACAGGCACCCTCTCAGCAGCAGCCTGTCCTGTCCTCTGGTCTCTGGTCACCCTTTCTTTCTTTTTTTTTTGTTTTTTGTTTTTTGTTTTTTGTTTTCTTTATTTATAATAGAGAGAAAGAGAGGCAGAGACACAGGCAGAGGGAGAGGCAGGCTCCATGCCGGGAGCCCAACATGGGACTCGATCCCGGGACTCCAGGATCGCACCCCTGGCCAAAGGCAGATGCTAAACCACTGAGCCACCCAGGGATCCCCTCTGGTCACCCTTTCTTGAGAAGCACCTGGAATAATGGCAGGACATCTGCCCATTAAAGCTGCAAAGGGTCCATGCCATTGGCTGTATGTTCATGGATGAGGGCAAGTCGGTCATTTCAGAATCTGAAATACCGAGGCACCGTTAACCACATACTTCTTCCTTCATATGGGATCTTAGAAATAATTTTAATAAAGTGATATAAAACAATCCATACAGTCACCACGTGTGTTCCCATTTAGCAAACACTGTCCCATTCTCTGCAAACCACGAGTGGAGGGGAGCCCCACACGATTATTAGGCTGGTTTTTATCACTGTCTCCTCTCAGAAGAAAAAACAAAAAGCATTTCTCAAAGAGAGAGGAGGAGACCAAGCTATGTATGTGGAGACCCTAGAGTGGGATAGACAAAGTTCTATGCGTGGAGACCCCAGGGTAGGGGGGACAGAGCCTCGCGTGTGGAGACTGGAGGGCATTTCTGATTTGCCTGTGGCCTGAGCTCTCTTGATTCGATGTAGGGCTTGGCGCCCTTGCTCCCCCCATCCTGAAAGGTCAGTGTGGGCCTCGGCCCCGGAGAGCCTCTGCTAAGGCACCTCCTTTGTTCCCGGACAGTACAGCGTGTCCATCCGTGCATCGGTGTCCAATCTGGGGCCCTCCAGGCCACCATCGCTCTCAGACTGGGCCACCAGACTTCCAGCCCCTGCCCACTGGGAGGGTGCTGCCTGCCTGGTGGCCTGTGAGGAGCACTTGCTTGGAAGCCTGGCCAGGCCTGCGATGGGGCGGCACCCAGGGGCTGGGGTGTGGGTCAGGCCGGGGCACTGAATCCCAGCGAGGCCCAGGGCAGCCCATGGCCCCGGGGAGCTGGGAAGCAGGGGGTGGCCTGGCCTCCCCTACAAGCCAGCGCAGTGATTTACGCTCAGTGTTGGCTTGCAGCTGGGCCTCCTTGAGGCCTTTGTGACTCCCCAGTGGCCAGCTCGAATGACCAAACCAGAGCAGGCTTTTTATGGTCATTTCTTTACCACACATAACATAAACCACCCGGGAGCCCACAAGCGGTGGGCAAGAAATAAACAACCCAGCCCAGGAACTGTGGCCAAGGCAGGGTGGACCAGAAAGGCCACGGGTGTCCATCCTACTGGTGCAGGTCTGCTCCCCCCAGGTGGCCCTTCACAGTGACAGCCACTCTGGAGGGGCCCAGGGGGCAGGTGTCTGCCCACACAGGATGGAGGTACCCTCCCCGGTCGGCAGCCTCAGCTTCCCTGCTCTTTCTCATCCTGCTGGCCTCAGGTTTGCTATATTTGAAATGGGGGTGACCACAGCATCTCCCAGGGTTGTAGGGCTGAGGCAGGCAGCAGGCACAAGGAAAGCCTTTGCATGATAAATGTCAGGTAGCAAAAATACCGGGACCATTGCCTTTAATCATCTCTCTGCACTTTATTTTAGGAGACGCCTGGATTGCACACAGCCCCTTGGCCCCATGTCTTGTCTCTGCTGAGTGCCATCAGTAGTCACCTCCCTTAATCGTGGATTTAAGAACTGTCTCTGCCATTATCCTCCAGTTCCTTCAGAGAACTGAGGTCTCTACCTGGAAATGCGGGGAAGGCAGGAGGGCCTCTCGTGCAGGGAATGGGCCCAGATCCCGGGGTGGGGGGACTGGACCCTGGATTCCCAAGAGGAATCAAGTGAGTTTCCAAGAGCTGCACTTGTCAGGTGGTCCACATCTGTGTCACATGATGAACCAGACTCAGGATCTGAGATTCTTATGCTCATTGATTGTTTCTGTCTCCTGATGACCCATCACAGAGGACGGTTGAGAAGAACAAATGCAACACTGTTTATAAAGCACTAATCCAAACACTCAATAGATGGTAAATAGTCTTGCTTCCATGATAAATATTTGCAAAGTTTGCTTTTCTTTGACCTTGACTTGTTGCTATGGAACTAAGTTCTGTCCGTAGAACCATGTCTTTCTGAGATGGTTCACCTTCAATTCCATTTTTCAAGAGTTGGCAATCCTACCAAACCTTACAGAACTGAGAATCTAGTGCAAGCTTCAAGTGTTACACAGGCACACCCAACTCCCCAGGGATGCCCTTTGGGGATTCTGAGCCCAGGGCTTATGTCTCCGAGTACCGTATGTTCACTACCGTGGGATGTGCACCAGCCACGTCACCTCTGAGGATGACCCGCTACCCACGCGGGTTGAAGATAGCAGGATGACTTTTCTTTTTTGATGGGATGCCATTGATTAAGGAGGAGGGACGCAGGGGTCAAGGAAAAGAGAGGCTTGAAACGTGGTTGCCAGGGGGTGGGGTGAGGGATAGGAAGAGGCTGGCAAAGGGCACAAAGTTTCACTTGAGATGAATAAGGCCTGAGGAGCTAAAGTAAAACACGACGACTGCACATGGTAGTGCCATGTGACATCACCACAGTTTGCGAAGAGAGTGGAAGTTCCGTGATCTCATGCACCAGCAGAGGGAATCGTGTGAGGCCATGATGCGCTAACTAGCTCAGTCGGAGGGATCTTTCACAATGTATATGCATATCAAGTCACCACTTGGTACGTTTTAAATATCTTCCAGTTTCATTTTTTTAAGGTTTTATTTATTTATTCATAAGAGACACAGAGAGACAAAGGCAGAGACACAGGCAAAGGAGAAGCAGGCTCCCCTCAGGAAGCCTGATGCGGGACTCGATCCCGGACCCCGGGGTCACACCCTGAGCCAATGGCAGATGCTCAACCACCGAGCCACCTGGGTGTCTCTTCCAGTTTCATTTTTTAATTACACCTGTGTGAAGGGAGGGGGGGGTAGCCAAGGGGAGGGGGAGGGGGAAGAAAGAAAGACCACAGAAAAAAATCAGGAGATAATTTAGTTTTGTTTTTCTTTCCAAACTCAGCCAGTCTCAAGATTAACCACCAAGTGTCAATGAATTTCCACTTACCCCCACATTCTGACCACATGTAGGAGAGGACGAGGAGAAGGAGTGGTTGAGGAAGGCTGTGAGTGGGTTGGGATGGGATGGGAGGAGGACCTGGTGCAAGAGGAAAACCAGACGCTGCTCCAGAGGGCAAAGTGCAAGGGAGAAGAGAAGCTGAATAAAGCAACTAAGGCATATAAGAAATTAAAGAAGCTTTACCAGGAAATGAGATGATGTTTGGAGTTTGCTTCAGAATAACTAATACAGGGTGGGGGAGTCAAGGTGTGGGTGGTAGAGGGGGCCAGGTGGGGCTAGCCGTGGTCGTCTGGGGACGTGGGGATGGGCACCTGGGGACTCATGACATGCTTGTCTCCTTCGCAGGTTTGAAAATTCTCCATTCACAACAACGACCACCACAGCTCATCCAGTGTAGTGAAGCTAGCCTGTGAGGACCGCTCTCACTTCTGACACCAACTGCGGGGTTTGCGGGTTCCCAGGCCTTTGCTTGGGTCTGACGACTTGCTGGAAGGACTCAGCAGAGCTCATGAAAGCTCTAACACACACAGCCATGGTTTATGACGATGAAGGGACACAGAGGAAAACCCGCCAAGGGAAGGGACCAGTGCTTCCCGGCGTCCAGAGTTTTTATGGGGCTGGATAACTAGGCAGTGACTGCCCTCACTGGCTGACCTTTGACCCCAGCCACTCTGGAGGTCAAGTGCATACCCTGTGGCCTGAAGCCCCCACCATTCCAAGCAGGGGATGCATGGAATCAGGCCGCCAAGGGGCTCCGGGGTCAACACCAGCATTGTGGACTGAGAATGTTGGCTGGGGTCCTCCACCTCTGGGGTTAAATGTATTCCTAAGTATTTTATTCTTTTTGATGTTATTGTAAATGGGATGGTTTTAATTTCTTTTTCTGTTAAGTATAGATATGCTGCTGATTTTCATATGTTGATTTCATGTCCTGCAGCTTTACTGAAGTCATATAGGGGCTCTAGCAGTCTTCTGGGGGCATCTCTGGAGTTTTCTACATATAAGAACATATCACCTACAGACAGATCATTTTACCTCCTTCTTTCTGATTTGATGCCCGCTAGTTCTTTCTCCAACCTGATTACTCTGGCCTGGACTTCCAGTGCTGTGCCAAGTGCGAGTGGGGCAAGCAGGCACCCTTGTCTTGTTCCTGATCTCAGAGCGAAGGCTTCCAGCTTCTCCCCAGTGAGTGTGATTTCTTTGTGTTTTCTTTGGCTGCTTTTGTGGCACAACGGCAATGTTGAGTAGTTGTGACAGAGACCATCTGGCCTATGAAGCCTAAAATATTTACTATCTGGTGCTTTGTAGAAAAAGTTGACCCTGTTCTAAAGCACCACAGCATCCATGCTGCCTGAAACACGTACTGGGTTGTCAGCTCTAAAGGCACCACCTCTTCAGGAGACCAGAGTCTTTTGAACTCAGGACCTGTCTCATTCTCTCTCTTCTCTCCCAGCGACAAGCACCCGCCTTAACTCCCACAGGCACCAATAAACACTGGATGGATGGAGGGTGGGTGGATGCATCAGTGTTGAAAGAAGGAAGGCATTGTGTCTTCCTTTTAGTGCAGAAGGGGAGTTGTTTGGAAAAATCACCGAAAATTTGTGACAATTTTTTACACAACATGGCATAGTTGTTGATGGAGACGAAGTGATACGATTCTACGTGGTGCTCAAGACAGGCAGGAAATGTATATCCTCGGGCTTTTCAGGATCAGGGATACATTGAGTTTTGGTAAAATAATTATTTTCTGATTGACTTGCATGAATATTTAAACGAAGGTTTATCTTCATGTCTGATCTTTCATGGGCAGTAACTTTTAATATTTTAGCACTAAAAGGTGTCAGGGATCCCACACCAAATGATTTCAAGACCTCTTGGAGATATTATTGAAGGGCTTCGCTGCAGGTCCTACACATCACCAAATGAATGGCTCCTATTTAACCACTGCTTTAAAGTTCGGTTTTTCATACATGGGGTTTTCTTCAAACGAGTTCCACCCAAATGAATTCTTAAAATGAGTTCCGTATGGAAACCCAAACAGAAAAACCTATTTGCCATGGAGTGAACTTGAAATATTTCTTCTAATTTTTTTCTTACTGCAGAAGTAGCATTTAAAAGGAAAATGAGGGATCCCTGGGTGGCGCAGCGGTTTGGCGCCTGCCTTTGGCCCAGGGCGTGATCCTGGAGACCCGGGATCGAATCCCACGTCGGGCTCCCGGCATGGAGCCTGCTTCTCCCTCTGCCTGTGTCTCTGCCTCTCTCTCTCTCTCTCTCTCTCTCTCTCTGTGTGTGTGTGTGTGTGTGACTATCATAAATAAATAAAAAAAATTAAAAATAAATAAATAAAAGGAAAATGAAACTTTTTATTTTTTTATCATTAACAAACAAGAAAACATGTATCTTTTAAACGTAAGTACATAGAGCTTACTCACTTTCCCAAACAAGTTGCAGCCACATCCCACCAATAGGCTATGAACATAACCATTTTTCTTATCCTTGTAAAAACAGTGTAACCTGAGTAGTTATATACATTATATATTATGCTTTAAAAAATAAAGCCATTTGGAAAAAATAGTATGTATAATATGACAATATATAGTATATATACAGTTATGTGTGTATATATACATAAAACATCATTGAGACAGTGTTTCTAAAATATTATAGTTGTGCGTACTTCTACATGTTCATTGGCCAGTTTTAGTATTCTGTTCATTTTTCTATGGAGTTCTTTGCATTTTTAAATTGATTTTAAAGATTTTATTTATTGATTCATGAGAGACACAGAGAGAGAGGCAGAGACACAGGCAGAGGGAGAAGCAGGCTCCCTTCAGGCTCCCATGTGGGACTCGATCCCAGAACTCCAGGATCATGACCTGAGCCGAAGGCAGACGCTCCACCACTGAGCCACCCGGGCGTCCACAAATTGATCTTAGAAACTCTTTATATCATGTGGAAATTAACTCTGGGTAACACACATTGTAAATACATTCTCATTGTCATTTACCTTTGAACCGTCTTAATGACGCGCTTTCCTATACAGAGACACAAACTATTTCTGTAGTGAGACCTCTCAGTCTTGTTCTCCTGGACTCCTTGATTTTATATTTTGCTAAGAAAGGACTTCTTTCTAATACTACATATAATTCTTCTTGTTTTTGAGTACTTGTATGATTTTTTAAAGATTATTTATTTATTCATGAGAGAGAGAGAGAGAGCATGAGCCAGAGGGGCAGAGGGAGAGGAGAGAGAAACCCGAGCAGACCCATTGCTGAGCACAGGCCTGATGCGGGGCTCCATCCCTGAGATGCCGTGAAACAGCGACCCAATGAAAGAGCATTTCATTAAAGTTGGGCAGACCCAACTTTAAACCATGTGCGATGCAGCTACTCGTGCTAAGGTTTGACTACTATCTCTGACAGACCCTGTAAGAGAGGGAAGTGAGGGAGCTGGACATGTTGGGTGGTGCCTGCTAAGACTTGCCACCATCTCCATCTGTCCAATTGCACAGGGAGCCCAGTGTCCCTCCCAGGGCAGCCCCTGCAGGTAGAACTAGCAACGTCTTCTCCTTGGGCTGCTTGCAAGCAGGACACATGAGGCCACACTGGGGATGCGCAGGCTTCTGAGCCCAAAGCAGGCCCAGCCTCCTCCCTCTGCAGCATCCCATGCCTCCTGGCTGGGCATGGGTGGTGTGCCCCCAACATGGACCTTCCGGGCCAAGAAGAGGGGGAGGCAGGTATAGCAACAGAAATGAGCTGGTGTGTTCAACCCCACGTGTGAGCATGAACATTCCTTAAAAGTGGGAAGAGAACGGTACTGAAACCAGATCCAGAGCCTGAGGAATGGCTGTGGCTCTAGGCTGAGAGCCGGGCAGTTATCGTTTGACAAATGAGGGAACGGACAGCGTGGGTGATTTTCCCCAAAACCCGCAGGCTGTGCATCAGAAAGACCAGAATCTAATTCTGGCTCAGAGATTTTCCTTCCACATTAGTATGTGAGCAACACCAAGCAGACGACCAGAGTCGACTGTCAGATGCACCCATGGAAGGAGGTCCCACCAGGTGGCTGGTGGACGTGCCGGCAGCCGAGCACGGCTGTCACCAAGGCGAGGGGGCCTCTGCTTGTCTTTGACCCCCGTGTTGGGGCCGGCCTCGGAGAGCTCAGTTAGGGGGTCCTCGTCTGCAGACTTTCCACCGCGGGTGCGACGCTGTGTGCATGTGCAACGAGGGAGCAAGGTGGCATTGCAGTCCTGCACCCTAGTGTGTGACCATGAACGAGGCACAGCCGTCACTTTCTCCACTTGTCTTTCCTCATGGGGTCACAGTCCATGTTTTGAGGGAGTCTTTTATCTTGCTAGGTGCTGTGGAGACAGGACAGTCGGTGGCTGGTGGTGTGGGCGGGGGAGTGGGAACGCCGTCGCTGAATACGGTGAACCCCTGGGGCCTGACATGAGGCTGTGAAGACACCCCCACCCAAACCTGTCCCTTTCTGCCACTTCTCTGCTGCCCAGATGGTTGTGGCAGGGACGCCGCACAAAATAGGAGGGTGCCCCACTAGCCACATGGGAGCAGCCGGTATCTGGCCTCCAGCCCCCCTCCCTGTGGAGGATGCTGCCCTCGGTGGCTGGGAGCGTGGGGCGCGGCTGGAAGAAGGCCTCCTCCTCTGTGGCACTGTTGGAATAATTCCCTGGGTCTCACTCTGCAGACCCGAGTATTTATTTTTTACTCCTACTAGGTGTACAAAAATACATTATTTCGTGGTTTTATTTTTATTGAAAGTGACCACATGCAACAGCATTACCTTGAGATAGAATATTCCATGGGAACCGTTAGGAGAAGTTTAAAACCTGGCGCCGGCCAGCGAGACGCGATCATATCGACATCCAGGAATAATCCTAAGATGGAGAATACACTCCTTTGAAGCCACACTTCTAAAAGACCGCAGATGGTAATATATAAACCACAGAAGTAAAGTTCAAGTGGTGTGTAAATGTCACCAGGTCCATGATATTAAAATTGCCATTTTATAGCAGGCATAGTTTGGGTGGAGTTCATGATTATTAAATCTTGGATGGCACCAGTCAACACATCCAGATTGTTACATCCCTACGCAGGACCATGCGGGTCCGTTCCCACCCGGGGCTCGGAGATCCAGGGCCCCGTGCTGGGTGGGGAATGCCAATGAAGAGGACCGGCCAGCCCTCCAGGGCCGCTGGTGGCCGCTCGGGCTGGGGGATGGATGGTAGCGCCTCTTGCCAGCGGTGGCATGCGGTATCCTCTGCCCTGTTGCCTGGCGCCCGCCCCCAACCACTTGGTTCATTATTTGAGTATAAATAGAACCAACTAATTCATCCCTTTGCTCTGACAAGCGTTTATTGAGTACCTACTATGTCGGAGGCTGTATTTGGTCATCGTCACCCATTGCTTCTCAGTGGAAAGTCGTGAGGACAGAAAACAGACCCAGTGGGTTGGAATATAATGTTTCTGGGTTTCACGAATATAAACCAAGGCCCCAGTGGCTGGTACAGTGCATAAATGGTGGGAAGCTTCTGCCACAAAAGTTTGTGCAGTGTTCCTTTAGGCCCTTGGGGGTCATCATGCGTATAGTGGGCACGGACATGCAGCGTGCCAACGGCTGGACTCGGGAAAGTGTCGTCCCTTCAGTGGAAATGAAGCCCAAGAACACCAAGGTGGAAATTTGTCTGCCCGGGAGCAGGCCCTGCCTCCCACAGAGCCGGGGTGGGGGTGGGGGATGCCCACAAAGAAACGTTTACACACACTTGGCTCACTTCACACTCCCCTTGTGCAAAGCAAACATTGCAGGAACACTAAGCTGAGATTCATTATCTAGGGAAGAATCACAAGTCCCCCTCTTTTCACAAGAGGTGCACAGCGCCAGGACATCAGAGGAGGATGCTGCTGTGACGTCCGGCTGAGGTGCAGCCACCCTGCACTAGAAGGTCCCCAGCAACTCCCAGCCAACCCAGCAGGTGCGTGGCTCGCACTGCAGCCCTCAGCAATGTTCTAGTCTGGCTGTCCCGACACATAAGAAAGGTTCTGTGGGTTTTGAGCATGTATTTGAT
This sequence comes from Vulpes vulpes, assembly GCF_048418805.1. Classification (NCBI taxonomy): domain Eukaryota; kingdom Metazoa; phylum Chordata; class Mammalia; order Carnivora; family Canidae; genus Vulpes; species Vulpes vulpes. The sequence goes on along the minus strand of NC_132784.1, from coordinate 54,792,487 downwards.
AATCTGCTCTTCTTACTGTTTTCTTTTTTTTAAGATACTATTTATTTATTTAAAAGAGAGAGAGAGCATGAATGCAGAGGGAGCAGCAGGCAGAGGGAGAGGGAGATGCAGACTCTCTGCTGAGCAAAGAGCCTGACATGGGGCTCAATCCCAGGACCCTGAGATCATGACTGGAGCCGAAGGCAGCTGCTTCCCCAACTGAGCCACCTGGGCATCCCCTATTTTTACCATTTTTGTCAAGCTTCAGGCATGAGACACATGGAGAATCATGTAAAATATGAGTTTGTCCCACAAACAAAACACTGGTTTGGGCAGAGCGGCTCGGCCTGAGTAGTCCCTTCTCCCTGGTGTCCTCCCCCCTGCCCCAGGCCTGGCCTCCTGCAGGGGCGCTCCACCGGAGGCGCAGATGGCTCCCCAATGAAGGCTGCACCACCATCAGCCCATTGGGGTGACGTGGAGCAGCAGAGCCCCTGGGCCATCAGGCCAGGGAGGCTGCTCACACACTCGTGTGGCAGTCTTTTTCCACCTGACATGCCCCAGTGTCGAAGGTCACGACTCCGTGACCCTTTGCAGGGAAAGCAGACAACATTGTGGGGGACATGGGGTGCAAAGCCCTCCTGCAGACCAGCAGGAGAGGCAGGATTCACCTCGGATGTGCTCTCCCGGCCGTCGGTGCCCGGTGTCTTGAGGAGAACAGCAGGTGCATTCCCCTCACCGACCTCCACACGCACTTTGTCCCCTCCTGTCATCTCCTTGGAGCAGAGCTTTGGGCGCAAGCAGGCACCCGCACAAGGGTGCCAGGTCGGCGGGGGCTCTGCTTTCAAACCCGTGTGTGTTCACAGGAGCCATCCTGGCAAAACTGACGACATTTATAGATCTTCCTCCACTTGCAACCTGATTCTTATGGGCCTGCACTGACGTCAGTAATAAACAATAATAAGATTGTAAACTACTGCTCTTTATAATAAAATTATGCTCCTTCGACACATTATAAATCTAATAGCTATTACATCAGCACCCATAACTATATATCACGGCTTACCTTTTAAATATACGCTGGGTATTATATGGCTCCACCGAAACTGCCAGATTTATTATTACTGGTTAGCCACAACCTTGATTACGTCACAAATGACTAATCAGTAAAACACGAAGAGCGATGCAGTCGCGGAGATGATCTGTCCCGAGGCTCTGGGGGAGGGAGGGACCGGGTGGCAGCCGCCTCGTGGGCCCTCGTGCCCCCCCACAGTCACGGTTTGCCGTCTCAGTCCGGAGACGTTTCTGGACGCCGCCGGAGGCCCACGGAATGTCTCCTGAAGGCAGCAGGCACGCTGTGCAGTCGTGATTCAGAATAAGCAACTTCTACGCTACCGGTTAGCGCCAAGTTGGCCTTATCGAGTTGTGGCTTCCGGGGTGGGGGGCCTGGGGCAGCCGAGCCTCGCCCGCCCGCAGGACCCCTCCCCACGCCGCACCGGCACCGTGTTTCTGTTTTCAGCATTTTCATAAGGTGAAGGGCGGGAGGAACGGGGAGGGCGACAAACGAGGACCAAAACCAGAGTCAAGATATTTCATTGGATTATTATTAATAATCGTGCTGACGTTTGGGGCCTCTTGTGACAGGTGTTAAAACGCCCATTGACAACCTCCAAGGCACCCCTCCTAACATTCTCCCCAAATGCAAAGGGCTTGGGCGTCCGGCGGGGACATGGTAGTCTCCAGGAGAAAAACCGAAGCCCAGCCACACTGAGGCATCACTCAGCACTGCCCCATCCAAAAGGAAAAGCAGGACATGCTGCCACGTCCCACCTGGACCCTGCTCCACCCAGGCTGGCCCGCAGGTGCCCTGGGGACAGCCACCCCACCGGTGTCCGGGGGCCGTGGGCGCAGCCTGGGGTCAGAGCTGGGCTCCTCTCTGCCCGGGCGCCCGCTGGGGCCCAGGCGCACCTGTAGCTCTGCACTCGGGGCCGGGGACACGCAGGTGTGACCCTGGGGGGAGTGTGGGCTTTAATGGGAAAGCCGCACCATGCTGACTCCCCGAGACTGTGAAACCCACAGAGTGAGACTTCAGGTTTGGCACCTGCTCCAGAACCTTCTTGATGAAAAAAAGGTTGTCTTCATTAAGAGCGTTAATATTCATGCGGCATGGTAATTTTGACACAGAAAAGGTCTCTGTAACCTTTTCTTATGTGAGAATTTTTTACTTCTCAAGGAAATTACAGTCCAGCAATGACTTAATTAATGCTGGCTTTCTTCGGCAGGTTTTGAGGAGCTGTCAGTTTGGGCTTGAGGATCTGTCATCGGGAGCGGCTGGGGCTGGGGCTCGAGGAGGGAGGGGACCGGCTGGCCGTGGGCTCCCGCGCTGGGGGGCACCTTCCCACATTCGTTTTAATTTAGCGACCGGCTTTCCCTAATGCTGGGTCATTTATTATTGGGACGGAGGGCACAGCTTGAATTAATAATCCATTTTTCACCCGGCATATTTATTCTTTTTATTGTAATGACTTGGTGCCTAATCCGTTTGGCTCTGGTAAATTTGGGCGAGGAGTGGCACAGTGGGTGGCTGGGCCCCCGTGAGCAGCCTGCCGGCAGCCACCTGAAAACCAAGGGAAACTGTCCTCATCCTTAAAAAAGCAACCATCATGCCCAGAAAGGAGGCCCCCACCAGGGGAGAGGCCCGAGCACCCAGCCGAGGGCACCTGCCTGCTCCCCAGGCAGCTGCAGTGGCACCTGCACGGGGTCACTGTGCTGCCCGAGTGCCCAGAGCTGGGCTGTCCCCCTCCCTGCCCTCTGTTGCTTGTCCCGTCGCCTTCCTGGGCTGCTATGGCCATGGACCTGTGGACTTTCTGACATTTGGGGGCCATCTGGGAAGAAGCTGGCCACGCTGGGCGCTCGCAGACCCTGGCCCAGCTCACCCCAGAGCTGGGACCGTAAAGGGACGGGGTAGGGGGAACACGAAATGTGTTCCTCTAACGGCCATAAATCCATGCATGCTGCTCCACACTGCCCCGGGGGCACGGGGCACGTCGCCATCTGCAGAGTTGTCCCTCCGTCTTTATTTCTGGGGGCACTAACAGTGAGTGAGAACACCGTTCTCCAAACATCCTCCGGTTGAAATATGGAAGGCGAAGCTGTCCCCAAAGCTCCCGGGTGGCAGAGGGCTCTGGGACAACGGATTCTCCAATATCATGGGCAAGGAGGAAGCTTCCGGAACGCTGAGGCCTGGGGCCTGCCTCCTTGTGCACAGCTCAGGACAGAGAGATGTGTGCTGCTTCAGGAGTCTGAGGGGAGAGGAGCAGCAGCGAAAGGGGAAAGGTCAGTCTCCAGCTGCAGGGGATAAATCACAAGTGCTCCCGCCACAGGGACGGGCCGCGAGCCCCCCGCACATAATTCAGAGGCAGCCCCCCGACATCCTCCCTGCCTCCCTGAACATAAACCAGTGACTCCATTAGCCAAACGGATTCCACACCGGGCTGGGAGGGAGGAACAATATTTCAGGGATGCGTGCGCTGCCCCTGCCGGGTCTCCTCTGGATCAAATCTGGCGCAGGAAGGGAAGAGGCTGGTGGGTGGGGGGAGCAGGGGAGATGGGGGAGCGTGTGCTCTGGGCCCGAGCCCCGCGTGCAGGCACCTGGTGGGGCGGCGGGCGGGCACAGCCAGCGGGGGCCAGCTCCGGGGCTGCTGTCCCCTCGGCCGCAGAGCCATCCCCCAGTGCCCCGCGACGAGGCTGAGGTGTTGCAGTGTGAGTGGGAATGCGGGCTCCCCAAGGCCCGGCTGCACACTTAAATTTACATTTTTACAACATGATGAAAAATCTTCCCAGGAGGAAGGAAATGGCTCCCTGCCCCTCCACCTGCACTGATTTCTCCAGGAAACAAAATACGTGTGGCCCCGAGGGTCACGTGAGCCCCTTCTTGCTACAGCGTGGGGTCCGGCCCCGAGTCCATTGCCAAGAGTGGAGGATGAACACCAACGCGTTGTATTTCCAATACCATTAGGTATCACCCAATAAAATACATATTTTTCACTGCCAGGGAGCCAAGGAGGAGGCGCAGAAGATCCCAGGCCCGTGATAGAGGGGGAGAGGCCCTGCAGGGGTCGCTGGCTCTGGCGCAAGAGGCAAAGGGGAAGGAGAACTGGGTGGTGAAGTGTTTATAGACAACAGTGTAAATGGGAGAGGACCTCTTACATGCCAGAGAGAGAGCCAGGGACGCAGACACGCTTCCACGTATCATGTTTATTGGTTTGCGATGGGATTTTGGTAAATCCACTATCCCCTCCCAGAAAACCCCCAAACTTCTCCGCTCTTGTTCCTCAAACATTGACTAAGAACCAACCATGTGCGAGCACTTCCCCCGCCTGAAGAATCCCTATCAGAGCAGAAGGGAATCATGATTCTGACCGTGGCCGTGCATCACTGAGATAAGGTCCACGGGGCCTCTGGGCTCAAGCCAGGGACACTCCCACCATGAGGGGGATTTTGAAATGGAACCTCTCCCTCTTCTGCCTCCAAATAAGAGAAGAGGGACAAAGGAGAACAGGGCAACTCGGCACCCATGACACATTTTCAGCAGTGGTGGCACCATCGTCACTGGCCACTGGGTGGGGGACCTGGCAGTCTGCTGGTGTGGAGCCCAGATGCCAACTCCAGCAGGAAAGGAATGAAGATGCTGCGAACACATGTGCCCTGTAAGCAGCTCTGGCCTGTGCCTGGCACCACTCGGGGAGTAGTGGGCACGTCCACTCTTGGCTGCAACAAATAAGGTGAGAGACCAGGGTCCGGGGATCAGCCAACTAGAGCCCTGTGCCTGCCTCCCAGCAGCGTGGGATTGCTCCTGTGGCAGGTTCAGATTCTGAGAGTCGGGGAGCCCGTGGGTCTGGGTGTCAATGCGGCCTGGGAAGTGGTTGAGGCCACATGGGGTGAGCACACCAGCCAGCCAGTGGCAAAGGCCCCGGCAGGAAGCAAAGAGGGATAGTCCCAGCAGCTGCCATCCATGTGGGGGGGGGGCACATGTCAACCCCCATCTCCCCAGCTGTGTTTAGGGGTCAGATCTTTGAGCAAATCGCCTTTGTTACTAAGCCCCTCTCACTCAAGACTGTGCAAACCACACAAGGAGGTCCCCAGCCCCACCGAGTGAATTAGTTAGGGCTGGTCCAAATCTGCAGGCAACGGCCCCAGAGCAGGCACCTGAGCCAGTTCTGACCAATTGGTCATGGGGAGGGGGGTCATGTCTGCCAAGGAAGATTTTCTCCTCAGATGCAAAGATGGGGACTCTGAAGGAAACGCCTCCTTCTTCGTGCCCTGTCTTCCAGTATGGGTGTGATGTCTGGAGCCCCAGCAATCATCTTGAGGTCGTGGGATGACAATCGTGAGGACAAAAAGTAGGGGGGCAGGCTGCAGACACAGAACAGTTGCAGCCACCCTGCCCCTGCCTGGCTGGCTTCATGTGATCTGAGCAAGCTGGCTTTGCTGCTCCAGCCACTGTTCCCCAGACAACACGCTAAGCATGCTGTGGAGCCCCGGGAGAGTGAGAGGATAATGTGACCCAAGAAAGGAACATCCAAGTGGCATGGATGGCAATGGGGAGCACGTCACGTCAAGAGTACACTAAGTCCGGTAGGATGGGAAGGCTGAGGCACTCGTGGCCGCCGGCCACACACGTGAGCATCCGGCACCAGGTGCAATGGGGCAGTCTGAGCCGGTGGTGCCATGTCAAGATGCTATGCGTGGCTGCCCTTGGACAGCGTGGCAGGGGTCCTGGCGTCAGAGCTGGGGGCTGGCTGGGACCCACAAAAGGAGGTAACTCAGATGGGCCACAAGGCTTGAGGGACAAAGTGAGCTGGGCTGGGGGCCACAAGGTGAGATAGCAGACCCAGAGCGAAGTCTAGACGCGTGCAACCATAGGACCCACAGAGTGTGCACGGCCTGCGGTGACCCCTGGGGACAGCGCTAGCAAATGCAGTAAGGACACCCCACCCCACGGGGAGGTAAGCCCCCGGAGTGCCCCTGAGGGGTCAGAGCTCCCAGTCCCCATGGTGGGTGCTGTGCGGGGCTCAGTGAGGGTGTCTGCAGCACAGCCAGGTTTACACGAGCTCGAGAGTGAAGCGTGTCCCCCACCCCATCCCATCCATATGGTCATCCACCTTCATTCCAAAATACTCATTCCACTAGGGGAACAATATTGAGTCTTCCCTGCCACTGTGAGAGCATCGGAAAGGACTCCTACTTATTTTTCATTTTGTAGCTTCCAGAGGCCAGGAGTGAGGCCCCAGGCCCTCGGAGCTCACCGGAGAGCCAGCCCACCTTTATTGTAGAGGCTCCTACGTCCTTGTCCCTGAGGGTGTGGCATAAGCGTGACCAAGCTCTCACGTGTCCGGGGCCCCAGGCTGGGAGGGCCTCAACAGGGTCACATTACCCTGTCCCAGCCAGGACAGCAAGCAACACCAACTAAACGAGATTAATGCTATGAATGCATTGCTTCTGAAACCCACTGATGACATCCACTGCTCTGTTAGCTACACTTATTCCTGTGTTTGGCCGAAGCAATGGGGCTGCATGTCACAGCTACTGCAGCTTCGCCTAGAAATATCATAATATCCCGTATGTTGATGCTATTTTTATTTTCAAAATATTTCCAGATGCATGCTCTGAATCAAGTCTCAAAACATTTCACAAGGCAGGCAGGAGGGACAGGGGCAACTAGCAGGAGACTTCGATGGGGCAAGGAGAAGTGGAGGTAGCCCTGCAGTGAGAAGGCTCAGGAGAGGTGGAACAGTCACAGGGACGCTCCCTGGCCTGGCGTCATCCAAGCCCAGGTTGCCAGGACAGTTCCCCTTCAGGCCCAGGTCCCACTCAGCCTCATGGGTGGCAGGTTCTCCCAGCCTGCAGAGCCCCAGTGTCCCTGCCAACCTTGCTTGGTACCCCCTGTCTGTCCTCAGATGAGGAATCTCTGGCAGTGGAGACTTGGTTCCCAGACACTGTGCTAGCATAGCCTCCATGGAGCCTTCCAGAGCGGGAGCTGACCCCAGAAAAGAGCCTCCCTCTGCATCTCCTCTTGCAGCCTGTGTGAGCTGGGCCTAGCATCGGTGAGGGGCACCCATGGTGTCAGGGCCTGGCTGGCCCAGGATGGAGGGCCCTGGGGTGTTGGAGCCCAGGGAGCTGCAGGCCTGGGTCTCCCCCCACGCTGCTCCCCTCCTGCCTGTCATCCATCCTCCATGGTGGCCTTCCCCTGGGAATGTGCACTGGAGCTCCCATCATGTCCTTTCCATGCTTGGTCTTCACATCTGCTGTTGCAGCCTGAGCTCTTCTCTCAGTCTTTCTCGGAGCTTCCTCCCCTGGGAGCCTCTAAATCCCACGTCCAGTGATCCAGACCAGTGCACCCCAATACAGCTCTCCCTTGGCCGCAAATATTTATTATGGATTTCAATGCTTCATTTCCAGCCCGACCTTCAGCTCACCTTGGGCAACTCTCTCAGCTCAAGTCAACCCAACAATCTTTCATTGAGTGCCCTATACACTGTGCTGCTCTGGAGAGACACATTGGGCATGGATCCTGCAATTAAAGGCATTAGAGACCTCGCATAATTGGATGTTAGAGACAGGCAGGACCTTTAAGAGCCTCTGGAATCCAACCTTTTATTTAATCCACCAACAAGAGAAGGCCCAGAGAGGGTCAAAGGTTTGTTAGAGGTCACACAGATAAAAGTCGATGTACTAGGACACAACCCCCGTCTCCTCACAGCCTGGACAAGCCATCTCCCCACAGTTCTACAGCATTTCCTTCTGGAGGTTGTGCGATTAAGTGGTGAAGACAGGTACCATGCAGACAGAAACCCAGGCATCATGTGATCTCCAAGACCTGCTCACTTCTTCGCTCTGTTTTTTTCACCACAACTAGACATTCTGTGGCGTCTTCAGGCAAGGAGATAAAAGAAAAGACGCACATGTTTGTTGGTGGGGCTTTCAGCATCCCAAGCTTCTGATAGCAAAACAGAACTGGGCACATTTGTAAAACCCATTAACAGGTTAAAAAAAAAAAAAAGATCATCACCAAAACAGAAAGGGTTACCACAATCAGGTTTAAACAGGCATTCTTTAGGGTAATGCAAAGTACATACACCCTAATAATTTTAATTTCAGCCATGTAATGTCACATTTACACGCTGTTTACTAATTTCTTAGGGGAAAAAATACCCTTTGTTTAATCTGCACCATTTTCACTCCTCTGTTCTCTGCTGGCTGCCCCAGCTGCTGGGATGTCTGATTTTTCACTCGCTGATTTAGACGCTCGTATGACACATCCAACCTTTTAAATAAATCATTCATTTTTTTTAAAGGTTGGCTATGTCATAGTGTTGTGATGCACCCAATTTAAAAAAATAACTGTTTATTTGATGTCAGGTACATCAGACATAAAAATAAATGTAACTTGGTAGAACTTAATACAAAAATTTGAGATCTGATTAGGATTTCCTCAGTCGATTTCTTCTCAATGCGCCGGGCTCAGGGGGAAACGGGCAATCACATAGAGTGTGTCTTCCAGGGTCCCCGACTCTCCTTTCTGTGGCTTCCTCTCCTGTGAGCCCTGCTTCCTTATGCTCAGAGTCATCCTACTCATCCCTGCTCTCAGAACTGGCTCTTTGGAAGGGCTTCTGAGCCAGCCCTCCAATGTTGTTGATGCCCTGCTATGCTTGGTGTTCCCCACCGGATCCTGCCCACCAGGCCCAGGCCTGTGCCTGGAATACAGGAGCCCCTCCACACTCATTTATTACAGTGACAAAAGGCTAGGAGTATTTGTGTTTTGAGTCTTAACCTCTCACTGGGAAATGAAACTCAGAGGTATGTAAAGCAGATATATGGGGTGAGACCCGGAAGAGGTAAACTACATGCCAATATAATAAGGCACATGAGACAGATAGGATGTGGAGAGTGAGCCCCACCCAGAGATCACTCCCCAGTGTCCTCAGACCCACAGTTTGCACATACTGTCATGCATGTGCATGCTGGTTTACATTCTTACTCCAAGACTCATAAATTCTGGACGCACATATCTATGGAGGTGTTAGCCTTACCTAATACAGAACCAGAGCACCATGATCAGGTCCATGTTACTTTTATTACAGAAAGCTTAATATGATGATGAGTACTACTAGATTTTTAAAAATAGTTTATAAATTGAGGGCATTACAACATCAGGATGCCAGTGACTGAATTCATATTAATGACATTGGCATATGATAATGCTCATAGAGAAGCACTAGTACTATCACTACTACTGCTTCTGTATTATTATTATTACCATTCCTAGGAGGCTCTGTCCCACAGCTACAGTATTAGGCCAATTGTATGCCTAAGAAGCAATAGGGCTACCATACAATTATTTGCATGCAGGAAAATGCAACTATGAATTTTAACTCAAGGACTTCTGCTGCTCATATAAGGTGGTGGCTGATGTACACATGGTCTCAGTTTTGGGCTTCATTTAGCTGACAGCTGGGCAGAAGCCAGAAAGAACCATGTTTTCAGTACTTGTATCATGTTTTGAGATAAAGACAAGAAGAAAAATGCAGGAATCCTAAAATTCCACAAGGTAAAGAGCTATACCAAGAGAAGGGCAAGGAACATGAACTGTAAATTTACCAAGTACGAAACTTCAAAAAAGTACGAAAAAATTACCAGACCCACTAGTAACCAGAGAGTGAACACAAGACATATGAAAATGATGGTCAATGAAAGGGTGGGAGGAAATGAGATAAAAGGGATGAGCAAACAAAGAAACCATATGTGAGAGGAGCCTTGCAGGAAGAAGTGGCAGTAATGTACCGTGAACTGAGGAGTCTGACAAACACAATCTTTTTCACCTGAGGAAAGTAGCTAGACTGGTAACTTGAAAAATTGAATGAGGGGGGATATTTTTGGATAACTAGATGAATATTTAAAAAATAAGTACTTCTATATACCAGCAATAAACAGAAAATTAAATTTTAAGATGATACTATTTACAACAGTATTAAGGGCATCAAATATCTAGAAGTAATCTGAAAGGATATGCAGAGACTTTGTACTAACTAGTATAAAACAGTTTTAAGAGAACAAAAATAAAAGATATAAATAAAGAAAGGGACACACCGTATTCATGGATTCAAAGACTCAATATGTTAATAATGTCAATTCTCCTCCAATTGATTTATAAGTTAAATACAATCTTAATGAAACTCCCAGCTGTTTTTCCCCCCTGTGGAAATTGACAAACTAATTCCAAAACTCACATGAATGCATAAAAGGGGCCGAGAATAACCAAAGCAATCTTAAAGAAGTGTAAGCAGAGGACTTAAACTGCTGATATTAAGAACTTTGATGAATCTATAGTAAATAAGACAATGTAGTATTGGGGCAAAGTTAGATAAACTTCCCAGTGGAGCAGGATAGAGATTCCAGAAATAAGCCTACACAAATATAGTCTGATTAAGGATAAACGTGATATTGTAATGTGGTGAGGAAGGGATGGTATTTTCAATAAAAATGATAAGTCAATTGGATATCCATATAAGAAAATTAAGTACCTCATTGCCTAAGCAAAAGTCAATTCCAGATGGGTTGCAGATCTATATGTGGAAGATAAAAGAACTTCTAGAAGTAAACACAAGAGAATATCTTTGTGACCTTTGGGATGGCAAAGATTTCTTAAACAAAAGAGTAGCTATAAAAACACCATCAAAGAAAGCATTGACAATATTAAAACTTAAAACTCCTATTCATCAAAAAATACCATTAAGATATTTAAAAATGCAAACCACAAAGTGGGCATATTTTGTAAGACATATTTCTAAGAAAGTACATTTAAAAAATATACATATCACCTGCTGTAAATCAATAGGAAGACAGACAGCCCAATATAAATATGTATTGAATATGAATATGAATATGACATAAATAGACACTTCACAAAAAGAGAAGAGCCAGAGGCTGAACTTTAAGAATGCAGTGTGAAGATAAGGAAGCTCCTCCCACCAAAAGATATCTATTAAGATGGTTAAAATTAGCAGAGACAATCCTCAAAATCTCTAGAGATTGAACAAAATTAAAACCATGCATCCAGCACAATTATGGAAACTTGGTGAGAACAATAAGAGACTCTGGCATTTGAGCAATGGGTTGAACCCAGTCTCTATGCATCTCCTTCTTGTGGGAGAGTTAATCCAGCAGGCTCAGAACCCAAGTGGCAGGCCCCACCTCCCAGATGCCTCAGGTGAAAGACCTATTCTGGGTCAAATAAAACAATGGCTGAACATTGCATATCCTAAGTCCCACAGCTCTGTGCCACAAAAAGCCTTCCCTGATAAGGTTACAGAAGCCAGGCAACTCATCTATGCCTCCATGCCCAGCTAGTGATGCAAGGAGACCTGAGTAGGGCTGCTGGTGAAGAGTGCAGTGCTCCATCCACACAGCTCCATGTGTAGAAGAGTAATTCTAAGCACAGAAGATGAGTACTCATAACCCCCATATTTCCGGGGAGGAAGAGCTATAATTAGTGGATTAAGCAGCCAGTGGACAGAGGCCATCCCCTCACCTCTGGCTCTGCACTGAGGAAGATCTGTAGTAGGAGGTGGCGGTAGCTGGACAGTGGCACCAGTTCCCACATTGCCCCCTCATGCACACACCCTATAGCTTCTGCTCTGTAGCACAATGTTTCTGCCCAGAGGACAGCCACAGAAGCCTCAAAGGTTGGCAGCATCTTCTCCTGCCAACAGGCCCAACCTTGTGTTGATCAGACTGTGAGGAAATTTGTGCCAGAGGGCATTGCTGTCAACAGTAGAGCCATCAGGTAGCAGTGATAGAAGGCTAATAGGTGAGTGTGATACTATCAGGCTAGCCAGAAATTTAACAGGAAGATAAAGACAAAAGAGGAAAAGAGAGCCCTGCTGAAATCACAATCTTCCATGATGTTCAAGAATAACATGCCCAGGTCATGACCTGTGAGGTACTGGAGAGGGAACCTCTGAGCTACAGGTCTCCGTGGGGCAGAGGACCTGTAAAGTTGCCCTATGCCTCCCAATCACACACAGAGACAAAGGGAAAGAGTGAAAAGCTTCCTTATACAGGGACTTAGGCACAACCTCTGACAGTCAGTGGCTGACCAAGGATAACCCCGAGGAAGCCAGGCTTAGCAATACAAAGTAAAGAAAAAGTAGGAGCAGAGACAAAAGAGTCTGCCCAAGAAAGAGGCAATAGACTAATTCACTGAATTAATCTAGCTGCAGCACTAAGCAAATAGGCAAACAATAAACAGATGAAGAAAACAACACATTTCAGAGGGAGTGTCAATATCCAGAGTTGCTACAATATGTCATCTAAGACATTAAAGTTTTAACAAAAATTTACAAGACATTAAAAAAAAGTAAACAAGGAAGTGTGACTCACATACAGTTTTTTAAAAAAGCAGGTGATAGAAACTGCCTTTGAGCAGGCCTAGATGTTGGACTTAGTAGACAGACCTCAAATAACAGGCTCAAAGAATGAAAGGAGACCATCTTCAAAAATTAAAGGTAAGTATGATAACAATGACTCATCAAACAGAGACTGTCACGACAAAATAGAAAATGTATAAAAGAACTAAATGAAAATTCTGGAGTTTAGAGGTACAATAGGTATTAAAATGTCACTGAAATCTATTAACAGTTATTTTGAGCTGGCAGAAAAAAGAATGGGATAACTTGAAGACAGATTAATAGAGATTAAGCAATCTGAAGAACAGAGAGAGAAGAAATGAGAAAAAATAAACAGAGCCTCAGAAAAATGTGGGACACCATTGAGGTGACCTAACCTATAAATCTACAATGCACAAACTCCAAGTAGGAAAATGCAGAAATACACACCTAGACAGACACACAATATAGTCAAAATATTCAAAACCAAAGAGAAAGAGGAAATCTTGACAGCTGTGGGAAAAACTACTAAATATGTTCAGGGAACTCCAATAATATTAACAGCTGAATTCTCATTTGAAACCATGGAGACCAGAGACAGTGAGATATATTCAAAGCAACAAAACAAAAAAGAAAAAAAAAAAACCCTGTCAACCAAGATTCCTATATCCAGCAAAACTATCTTTCACAAGTGAGTGAATGTAAAATGAAAACATTCTCAGATAAACAAAAACAGAATTGTTGCTAACAGACCTGACTTACAAGAAATACTAAATGAAGTTTTTGACGCTGAAAGCCAGTGATACCAGACAATAATATGAATCTACATAGAAAAACAAACAGCACTGGTCAAGGTAACTATAAAATAGAATATCTATATTATTAAATAAAATTGCGAATTTTTCTTTCTCCTCAAGTTATCCAAAAAGCAATTCCATAAAACAATATGTGTTCAGTTCTGTTGGAGGACCTGGAACATACAGAAATGTAATATATGTGGCAGTAATGGCATGAAGGAGGCTGATGGGTTGCAATGCTAAACTGCGATAATGAAATGACATCAAGTGGTAACAAAAATCCAAAGAAAGAGATGAAGAGAACACCAGAAATGGAAAATTAGAAGATCAATATAACAAACTCTATAAATACATGCTTTTCTCCTTTCTTCTTTCAGTTTCTTTAAAAGACCTGAGATTGCACATAAGAATAATTATAAAAGTGTATTGTTGTGTTTGTAACATAGACAGATGTAATATGTATAATAATAATGACATAGAAAAGGGTGGAGGAAATAAAGCTAAAGGAGAACAATTTATGTATCTCACTGGAATTAAGGTAGTACACATGCCTAAAGTAGAATCTGATAAATTAAGATATAAGCCCTAGAGTAAGCATTAAGGAAATAATGAAAAATATGTAGATTTTAAAAATCATTAATGGAATCACAATGATACACTAGAAAGTATATCTGCTTAATGCAAAAGAAGTCAGGAAAGGAGAAACAGACAAAAATAAAAAAATGTGAGTCATATAGGAAAAGAAAAGCAATATATCAACCATATTTATAAAAACATTAATATTAATGAATTAAGCAATCCATTAAAAAGGCAAGATCATCAGACTGAATTTAAAAAGTGAGATACGACTACTTAGTCTCTATAGAAGACACCTTATAGATTCAAAAATAGAAATAATGGGATCCCTGGGTGGCTCAATGGCTGAGCACCTGCCTTCAGCTCAGGGCGTGATCCTGGAGTCTCAGGGTCAAGTCCTGCATCAGGCTCCCTGCATGGAGCCTGCTTCTCCCTCTGCCTGTGTCTCTGCCTCTGTGTGTGTGTGTGTGGTCTTTCATGAATAAATAAATAAAATCTTTTAAAAAAGATAGAAATAAATTGGAAGTAGAGCGATGGTGAAAGAGCCACTGTGCTATACCAATATCACACAAAATAGACTCAAAGACAAATCAAGTTACTAGAGATAAAGAGGGACATCTTATATTGGGAAGGATCAATCTACCTGGAAGATACAGCAACTACAAACATATGTGCACCCGCAACAGAAGCCTAAAAAGCATGAAGAAACTGATAGAATGGAAGGTAGAAACAAATATTTCAACAGTAAGAGATGGGGATGTAAATGTCCCAATTGTAATGATGGACAGAACAACACACACAGGAGATCAACAAAGGGATGGAAGCCTTTAGCAACACTCCAAGCCAGCTAGACTTAATGGACATCTATAAAACACCCCTCACCAATGATAGAGCATTCCCCCTTCTCCAGGAGATACCATGTGTTAGGCCACAAATAAGCCTCAGTAAATGTGGAGAACTGAAATCATACAAGTGTGTTCTCCATATAATGTTTGTCCTTCTCTGATTGACTTATTTCACTCAGCATAATACCTTCCAGTTCCAACCACGTAGAAGCAAATGGTGGGTATTTGTCATTTCTAATGGCTGAGGAATATTCCATTGTATACATAAACCACATCTTCTTTATCCATTCATCTTTCGATGGACACCGAGGCTCCTTAAAACAAACAAACAAACTAACTAACTAACTAACTAACTAACAAAAACACAATGAGATCTCACCTCACACCAGTCAGAATGGTGAAAATTAACAAGACAGTAAACAACAAATGTTGGAGAGGATGTGGAGAAAGGGGAACTCTCCTGCACTGTTGGTGGGAATGTGAACTGGTACAGCCACTCTGGAAAACTATGTGGAGATTCCTCAAAGAGTTAAAAATAGATCTGCTCTACGACCCAGCAATTGAACTGCTGGAGATTAACCCCAAAGATACAGATGCAATGAAACGCAGGGACACCTGCACCCCAATGTTTACAGTAGCTATTGTGCCAAACTGTGGAAGGAGGCTCGGTGTCCATCAAAACATGAATGGATAAAGAAGATGTGGTTTATGTATACAATAGAATATTACTAAGCCATTAGAAGTGACAAATACCCACTGTTTGCTTCAACGTGGATGGAACTGGAGGGTATTATGCTGAGTGAAGTAAGTCAATTGGAGAAGGACAATCATGATATGGTTGGTCTCATTCATTTGGGGAATATAAAAAATAGTGAAAGGGAAAAAAGGGGAAAGGAGAGAAAATGAGTGAAAATATCAGTGAGGTGACAAAACACGAGACTCCTAACTCTGGGAAATGAACAAGGGGTAGTGGAAAGGGAGGTGGGTCGGGGGTTGGGGTGACTGAGTGACGGGCACTGAGGGGGGCACTTGACGGGCTGAGCACTGGGTGATATTCTATATGTTGGCAAATTGAACTCCAATTAAAAAAAAAAAGCTCAGTAAGTCTAAGAGAAAGGGAAGAACAGAACACCAGGATAAATATAAATTATAATATATTAATATTTAAATGTTATATCAAATATATATACATAACAATAAATATTAAAATTGTCAAAAAAAAACAAAAAAAATTTTAAAGTGTGTTCTCCAAATACAATGGAATAAAATTGGCAATCAATGAGAGGAAAAAATTCAGGAGATTCACAAATATGTACAAATTACACCACCACTCCTAAATAAGTAGTGGGTTAAAGAAGAATCATGAACAAAATGAGAAAATACGTTTAGATTAATGGAATGAAAACACAACATACCCAAAGTCATGGGATATGTTAAATCAGTGCTCAGAGGAACATCTTTGGCTGGAAATGCCAATATGGAAAAGAAGATCTCAACTCAATAACCTAATTTTCTACCTTAAGAAACTAGGAAAAAGAAACTAAATTCAAAGCAAAGAGAATGAAAGAAATAATCAAGGTTAGAACAGAAATAAATGAAACACAGTAGGAAAACAATAAAGAAAATCAATACAACCAATGTTGTTGATTTTTTGAAAATATCAATAAATTGACAAACCTTTAACTGATCAAGAGAAAAGATTCAAATTACTATAATCAAAAATGAAAGCAGGAACACTATAGCTACTCTTACGGAAATGAAAACGATTATAAGGAAACAGTGCATAGCTCTAGGCCAAGAAATTAAAGAACAGATAAAATGGACAACTTTCTAGGAAGACCAGAAAGCACTTAAACAGACTCTAGAATAAATAGAAGGTCTAAGTAGACATGTAAGAAGGAGAGAGATTGCATTAGAAATTGTTAAGACCTCCCACCAAGGAAGCCCAGGCCCATAGTTGCATCACTGGTGATTTCTACCAATCATTTAAAAGGGAATGAATACCAATCCTTGGCAAAGTCTTCCCCCCTCCCCCCCCAAAAAAAAAACAGAATAGAGCACTTTCCAACTCATTCTATGAGGTCAAAACTACCCTGGTATGAAAACTAGACAAATACATCATGAGAAAAAAAAAAAAAAACCCGACAGACCAATATCTCTTATGAATGTGGATGCAGAAATCCTCAACAACATCTTAGCAAACGGAATGCAGCAACATATAGAAAAGATTATACATCGTCACCAGGTGGGATTTATCCCAGATATGCAATATTGGTTTTATATTGCGTTATTAGAATACACTGTGTTATTAGAAGAAAGAAAAAAACCACGTGGTCATTTCAATGGATGCTGAAGAAGCATTGGACAAAATCAAATAGCCTTTCATGTTGTTTTTCTTTTAACCAACACCACTCCATGAACTCCGAAGAGTTGGTCCAATGGGAACCTCCTCAACCGAAAATAAAGACCCATCTATGAAAAACCCAGAACTAACATCATACTCAAGGTGAAAGGCTGAAAGCTTTGCTCCTAGAACAAGCAACTGGACAAAACGTCCCTCTCACCACTTCTATTCAGTATTGTACTGAAGGTTCTACAGTAAGCCAACAGAAAGAAAAAGCTGTCATAAATGCAAAGGAAGAAGTCAAAGTATCTATTTTTAGATGACATGACCTTGGATATAAAAATCTCGAGGAATCCACAGAAAACCTCTTATACCTAATAAATTATTTCAGCAAGGAGGCAGGATACAAGATTAATATAAAATTGTGTATATTAATACACATAGCAAGAAAATAAGTGTATAGAAAGGAGCTCCATACCACATGCCGTGAGGGAGATGCAAATTAAAACAACGAGCTGCCACTGCATACCTATTAGACTGGCAAAAATCCAGAACACTGACAATACCAAATGTTAGCAAGCCTGTGAAGCAACAGGAACTCTCATACATTAGGGTGGGAATGCACACTGCGCAGGCAATTTGGAAGACAGTTTGACAGTTTCTTGCAAAACTAAACGTACTCTTACCATGTGATCCAGCAATCATGCTCCTTAGTGTTTACCCAAAGTTGTTGAAAACTTATGTCCACACAAAAACCAGCACATGGGTGTGTGTAGCAGCTTTATTCACAATTTCCCAAACTTGGAAACAACCAAGATGTCCCTCACTAAGTGAACAGATACACTCTGGTCCACCTAGACAAAGGAATATTATTCAGTAATAAAAAGCAATGAGCCATCAAGCCATGAAAAGACATGGAGGAAGTTTAAATGCACATCATGAAGGTGAAAGAAGCCAATCTGAAAAGGCTCCATACGGTATGATTGGTATGATTCCAACCCTGTGGCATTCTGAAAAAGGCAAAACTGTGGAGAGGGTAAAAAGATCGGACACTGCTGGGGGCTGGGGGTGGGGAGGACGGACAAACAGGCAGTGCATGGAGAACGTGTAGGGTCGTGAAAATACTCCGTATGATACCACACGATTGAAACATGTCGGTCTAAACCCATAGAACGTACAACACCAAGAGTGCATCCAACATAAACTAGGTGACAATGTGCCCACGTAGCTTCGTCCTCAGTAAAAAATTGTAGTGTTCCAGTGAGTGATGCTGGTGACGAGGGAGGTTACGCAGGTATGGGGATGGCGGTCTAGGGGAAATCTCGGCACCTTCCTCTCAGTTTTGCTGTAAACCTAAAACTGCTCTAATATATGAAAATCTAGAAATATTTTTAAAAGATTTTATTTCTTTGAGAGACAGAGCGAGTGAGCACGGGGAGGAGCAGAGGGAGAAGCAGACAGGATCCCCACTGAGCAGGGAACCCAACCTGGAGCTTGGTCCCAGTACCCCCAGATCATGACCTGAGCCAAAGGCAGAGGCTTCCTAGATGAAGCCACTCGGGAGCCCTGAGAAATATTTTTTAAAAGATTGCAATATTAAAAAAAGAAAGCCAACAGCTGAGCCAAATGGTCACAGAATGTATGAAGAGCTGCTCAGTGGCATTGGTTGCTACATAGCTGCAAATTAAAACCACATTGCAATTGCACTGAAAAGCTACCAGAGTGGCTGAAATGAAAAAGACACAAAATACCCAGCATTGGCGGAGGTGGGAGCAGCAGTTCCCCATGGTGTCGGGGCAGCACATGTGGCACAACCACAGCTACAACTGCACCGCCAGGTTCACATCCCACCGAAGGATGCACATGTCTTCACCAAAAGGCATGTGCAAGAATGGTCACAGAAGCACTTTTGGTCTCTCTTCGATTTTATTTCTAGCCCAAATGCCCATCTGCAATGGATTGGGCAGGATGTGATACCGGGAAACAGGGACACACCAGTGGTAATGACATGTGTCGTCTATAAACGAAGAGTGGACGGTGGAGATGAATGAAGACCGAGCAGTTGAGGAAAGCCAAGGCTCTTAGAAGCCTGCTCAGCGAGGGCGTGAGCAGCCATCCCTTGTGTTTGCCAGACTCAAGGCAGGAAGAAGAGTGGGAATGTTCTGTATGGAAAGAGGGAAGGCTCCCCGCCCACCTTGATGGAGGCTGTCAGCTGGGGGAAGCCACGGGAAGCTAGCTAGAAGCAGGGTGTCCCTTGTCACTAGTTCGAGGTGCATATTTGGCTTTCCTGTGCTTGAGCCTAGGTTGGAGGTTGGGGGGATTATCACCGGAGAGAGCAATCCGGTTTCCTGCAAGTCCAACCTGGGGCAGAGGCCTTCCCAGACTATTTATTTCTGACAAGGGGGTTGGTTTCCCGGGCAGGTGGCTAGGGGCATGGGTCGCATTCTCCTTTTTATATATGGTCTGGCCATTGTCCATTTGCCTGTTCATATTCTCAGACACATGAATAATAAAGATGCGAGGGTGTATGTACAAAATGTGGGTGAATCTCAGAGACGTGATCTACTCTGTCCTCCAGCCATGGTTCCATCACATGTGTACAAAACAGGCAGCACTAACCTGCGGTGTTGGGGGCCAGCAGGTGGAGCCCCTGGGGTCATGGCCGATGGGGCCCAGAGAGGTCATGGCCTATTTCAAGTTACATAACGGGGTTGGTCTGTGATAATGCACGGAGCTATACACTTGAGATGTGCACTTTGCCGTCTCCGCACTGGATCTCACCAAAATGTTACAGAAGGTGTCGGGAGTGGAATCCAGGCAGCTCCATTTGCCAGATATCCAAAAGGAAATCCATAGCTTACTATTTTAAGTAAGTATTTTGCTAAAGGTGGTTTGTTTAAACTGTCCAAGTGACCTCCAAGAGTTATCCTCCTTTGATATTCAAAATTATTGAGAGTAGTGACTATAACTTCCATGGTCTGGGTAATGGCAGACACGTGGTGGTAAGATGATGAAATATAATTTTTAAACTTTGTAGAGTGTTTGCCCCCCCCCAAGGGGCTCAACATGTGCCCTATTTGTCCTCAAAATTACCCAATGACATTGGCAAAGGAATTGGATGAGAGGCATCAAGCCCTGGTTTTACAAAGCACAGGGTTAATGGTGCGTCTCTCAAGTATGTGAACAGCCCCCCAAAAGAAGGCATTTTGACAGAAACTATTCAGAAATCTGTTGAAACGCTTTACTTTTCATTTCTTGATTTTATTTCTAAACATGTAATCTGCTTAATCCTTTGAACGCAGACCTCCCCACTGTCCCCAGAGACTAAGAACACTTCCCAGAGGGGTCTGTCCTTCCACGGTGTGGGGGACTGCTCCATTCTCAGCGCACCTGCAGAAGAGTGTCTGCGCAGCCTGTGTGGTCCTGGGGGGCGCACTCCGCTTTCCTTCTGTGCCCTCTAAATACTGAGGCTTGGGAGGGTGAGGGGCAGACGCGTGCATTCAGTTCCCAGGGTTCAGAGATGCAAGGAGTCCCTCAGCCTTGGGTGGGGGCATGAGCTGATTCTGGAGCCTTCCTTAGCCGGGGGGCCCTCGTGTTCTGAGCTCTCTCTTGGCCCATGGACGGCCCCTGGACTCCTGACCCCTGACCCCTGAGCCAGAGGCTGGCTTTGAACCCACAGAGCATAGGCCTCCCTGTCTGAACGGCCCACCCAGGGAGCCAGTGTTTCCACCGCACCAGCGGGGGCTTTACCACTTTACAGTGTGTCCAAGGTGAGTAATCACGTGCAAAGACGCTCTGGCAAATACCCCGGACCCAAAGGGGCAGGTGGGATGGAAACAGTTTCTTGGAAAGATGACCTGGGACCAAGAAGGCATATTGGAGCAGAGGGGAGAGTGAGCTGTGGGAGGAGCAGTGGCCTGGGCCATGGGGAGGGGTGGGTGATGGGGGCACTGGGCACACAGGGGGCACTGGGCATGGGGAACACTGGGTGCACGGGGGGGTGTAGGGCATGAGGGGTGCTGGGCACAGGGGGTGTTGAGTTCATGAGGGGCACTGGGCACATGTGGGGGTAATGGGCACAGGGGTGCTAGTCATGAGGGGTGTGGGAGCATGGGGGTCACTGGGCACGGGGGGCCTGGGCGCATGGGGGTGCTGGACATAGGGGACACTGGGCATGGGGGCCCTGAGCACATGAGGAACTTGGCACGGGGGGCATTGGGCGCATGGGGGGCGCTGAACACAGAGGGCACTGGGTTTATGGTGGACTCTGAGCACCGGGGGCCCTGGGCACATGAGGGGCACTGGGCATGGGGAATGCTGGGTGCATGGGGGGCGCTGGGCATGTGGGGCTCTGGGCCCATGGGGGGCACTGGGCGCACAGAGGATGCTGGGTGCATGGGGGGTGCTGGGCATATGGGGGATGCTGGGCACAGGGGCACTGGGCGCACAGAGGATGCTGGGTGCATGGGGGGCGCTGGGCATATGGGGGATGCTGGGCACAGGGGCACTGGGCGCACAGAGGATGCTGGGTGCATGGGGGGCGCTGGGCACAGGGGTCACTGGGCATGGGGGCCTGCTCGGGGGCCCTGCGCTCGGGGGCACGCGGGGCCGAGGGTTCCCCGCACCAGACAGTTAAAAATGTGAACATCAGGTAGCATTGCCTTTATCATATGCCATAAAAATAGCAATTTGCGGCGGCCTCGCAGCCCGGTAAGGAAGGGGGTGCGCTCGGTGATAACGCCGCGATGACAGATCGGCCCGCGCCGGGGCTCCGCGTGTCGAGCCGGAGCATAATAAATTGCGAGGAGCCGAGCGGAGGACAGGGCGCGCGCCTCCTCCCCCAGCCGCCAAATAACTCAGGCCGGCTCCGTAATTATGCTGTGTGAAAATATGGGATTAATTAGACGGTGCACGGACACGCTGTCCTGTCATTAGGGCTGCGGCGCTGCCGAGGGGGCCTCGCCCCCCCCCGCCGGCTGCCCACCCCCTGGGGCCCCTCCCGCAGCCCGGCCGGGCCACCGCCCCCTGTCACCCCGCGCGCCTTCATGATCGGTACCTGCTTTAAAGAAAGGCAACACCCAAGTAGGACCATTTGTCAATAAAACCCGTCGGTTTGAGGCCATGGAAAGGGGGGCAGTGAGGCTGGGGGGGAGGAGTAGAGCCCCCCACCCCCACCCCTCCCCACCCAGGAGGCTTGTCTGCTGCAGTTTCAACTTAACCATTTAGAGCTCTTCAGTTGACAGGAAATCCATCCCCTGTGGCCACCCAGGGCCCAGAAGCAAGGGGAACCTGGCTGACGCTGAATGACGAGGGGGAAGTGGCCCTGCTGAGAGAACCTTCCAGAATTCCAGGCACAAAGGCCTTGAGTAACCGGGCCAAAGTCCCTGCGTGAGGTCCTGGAATACTGAAGGCAGAGCAGCCTTCGTTGGTCTCCTCGGGGTGGGAGTCTTGGCGGCCTGGCCAGGGATGTGGACACATTGCAAAGGCTCCCCTGGGGTCAGGCCCTTAGCTTCCTTGTGAACCTGATGAGAGTCAAAGGCAGTGAAGACTCACCACAGCTCCGAAGACCCAACATACGCTGTCCCTCATTGTACACTGACTGGGGCTGGGGGTGGGGGTGGGGTAGTCTTCCCCAGGCACTCACTCTGCTCCAGGAAGAAGTGGGGTCAGAACCTTCTGGAAAGTGCCTGCTGGGTGAGTAACGTCTCAGGAGCTGAGAGGCAGACCCACCAAAGCCAGAAAGCCCACCGATCTCTGCTTCCCTCAGCGCACACCTACAAACACACACACACACACACACACACACACTCACATTACACACATGCATACCCCGCGTCTTGACAGGTCGAAGTCACTTTGGTGAGCCTCCCCAGCCATTTTACATGTGGTCCTGAGAGTTTGGGGTGAGTTTAGAACTTGGAATCGCTGCCAGGATTCCTAGTACTCCAAGAAGAGTGGATTCTATATTCGGGGTCTTCCAGATTCCGTGTGTGATTTTTATTGTTGTTTTCATTTATCCTAGAAACACCCCCTCCCTCTAACCCCCATGGCCAGGCCATGAACATATAAATCTTAGCCTTTAAAGCAGCAGATCTAGGGGATTGCTTTCATCTGCATTTCTTTCCATGGAGAGCAATTAAGAATAGAGAGGTCCTTGAAAACTGGGATTTGTGTTTGTCGTGGGGGGTGGGTGGCACGGGAGGGAGGGCAGGAGACAGCACAGAGGCAGGCCTGGCACAGAGGGAGGGACCTAGAGAGAGAAGAAAAGGTGTCCATTAGAAAATAAAGTAATTTCAGCTGAATTACACTTAAAATGACCTTTGCGATAGGTAATAGGCAATCCAGGACAGGAAGAAGGAGGTGAAATTCAACAGACGAGAATCCGCATGGTGGCTTGAAAAATGGGAAATCTGAGAGAGAAGAGGGAGTGAGGAAGGAGGGAGATGTAAAGTGAAGGCTGACACAGAGAAGTCATTTGGTGGAAGGTTAGGGTCATTAGCAAAGGGAAAATGATTAGCAGGAAAGTTCTCAGGATCACAGAGACTTTCTAAAGGAGCAGCAGCAGCAGTGTGGAGCCTGACAGCAATAAAAGTGATGTAGTGCGTGTGCTGTCTGAAGCGTCTGAAATGAAGTCGTATACAGATAGAGTGTGATCGCTTGCCTCACAGGAGAGAAGCACCGGGTTTTTGTAAACTACATGTTGTTCTGCTTTAGTTGCATTGATCTACTCTGGATAAAACCCTCAAGGAAATGTGAATCTTTTTAGCAAAAATTGCTCCCCTGGAAGAGAATTTATTTCCACCTGCTTTCTGTTCATCTTAAAAACAAGCGTCGTGATTTTCTCCGCCCAGGTTCACGATCGGCAACGCCCACGCCTTTCACCAGAGGTTTTTTTTTTTTTTTTCCACCGGAGTTTTAATTTCTTACCCTGTGGGGCAGGGGTCATTTTCGAGCAAATTTTGGTAAATTTAGAGAAAAGCAAGAAAAGTAACTTCAGATTCAAAACAATCAATGAAAAAGTGCACAAGTTTCTTTTGTGCGATTCACATAAATGAATTCTTGCATCGCAGGCCAACAACCGTAAGAGTTAGGACGGTGTGACGCTGGGCCAGGATGAAAGTGATGGAGAGCTTCCTGGTGGCTTCTGAGTTGGAAGGAGAACACCTTCCCGGGTCGTTTTTCCTAGATTTCTAACGAGACAAAATGGGCTGGGTTTTAGGGATATTGGTTCCTGACACTGGTGCATTTCGGATTGACAAGGGAACTGGTGACAATCCTGGAAGAGCGTCTTGGGTCCGCTCTTGGTCTGGCAGTGTTCTCACACGGCCTGGAGGCCTGGTGCAGCGTCATACCATCCTAACTCCTGTGGTTTTACCATGTGATAAATGGGGGACGAAGGGCCTGTTCCTACGGAGCTCACAGTCCAGGAGGACACACAGCTAATCAGGAGTGAAAATTAAGTTGCTTCCTGACCCTCATAGATGAGGGGACTATGGTACAGTCCACCGTCAGAAAGTCCTTGCAGAAAGAAAGACCTGGAGATGACACTGAATGACATGGAAGAATTGGCTCGGCTAAGGGAATCTTCCAGAATCACAAGTACAAAGGCCTTGAGTAATCAAGGGGTAGGAAGGCTCAGTGAGCTTGGCCTGTTTGGGAATCAGACAAGATGCCTATAGCCAGGAGGTGGGTGTGGACTTTGGGAATTCTAAGTAGGGTGTAGTGGTTTAGGATATGCCTACAAATTCTTTGACATTCCCATCAAATGGTGGAGCCAAATTCCCTCCTCTTGAGCAGACATGGTGAGTCACTCCCAACAAATGGAATAAGGCATAAGTGATGTGTGATTTCTGAGGCCAGGTCATAAAAGACACGGCAGCTGCAGCCTCTCTCCAGATCACCCTCCCTGGGAAAGATGGCTGCCATGTTATTAGAGACCCGCAAGTAGCCCGAGGCAGGCCCATGTGCTGAAGCCAGTTGAGGGCACCCTCTTGGAAGTGGATCTTCCAGCCTCAGCCAAGACTTCCAGTGAAGACAGCCCCTGGTGATGTCTTGACCGAAGCCAGAATCATCAGCTTAGCTGCTCCAGAATTCCTGACCCACAGCAACTGTGAGAGAATAAATACGTGTAGTTTTAAGCCACTTGTATGTTGGGGTAATTTGTGCAGTAATAAGTAAGTAATGCAGATGAGAGGTGACCACTGATTTATTTTTGTAAAAGGTCACCCTGGATGTTAGGAAAGAAAAGTAGAAGCGAGAGGGGCTGTTGCAGCAGTTCAGGCAAGAGGTGTTGGTGGCAATCGAGGACACCTGGACAGTGGGCTGTCTGCACGTGAAGTGGAAGGTGGCCGAGTGAGGTGAGGGAAGAGAGGTCAGGATGGCTCCTAGCTTTTGGCTTGAGCAACTAAGAGACCATGGTGCCATTCACTATGATGGGGAAACTTCTGGAAAGAGCAGATGTGTGTGGATCAACAGTTCTGTTTGGAAGGGAAAATGATGATGATGGTAGCAAATATTTAAAATTTTAAAAATTTTTATATAGTTATTTATGGGGGGGAGGGAAATATATATCACGGGGCTTGATCTCACAACCCTGAGATCATGACCTGAGTCAAACCTGAGAGTCAGACGCTTAACCAACTGTGCCACCTGGGCGCCCTGGCAGTAAATATTTATTGAGCATTTATTCTTTGCCAGGCACTCTTGCTTTCCTGTATTAACCCAACAGCACTGTGAGTGTGAATCTATTAGACATTAGAAGACATCAATAAACAAAATTCTACTGAGGCTGATGGAAGGTTTCCGAAGACTTCAGTATTACCCAAGGCATCAATTTCCAAACAAACACAAAGATGCCCCCCCCCATTGTGATATATATTTAGTGCAGATTCCTGGGTCCTTCTGCGGTGAGTCCCAGAAATCTATATTTTAACAAAGCCCCCCACTACTTCTGAGTTGAAAAGCCCGCAGTTCACAAATACGTGCTGGGACTCACCAGTGGGTCTGGAAATCAGTCAAGGGAATTGCGACAAGCCATTTCAGGAAGATGAAATGGAACAGAATAGAAAATATCACGTTGTATCAGAGCAGTGGGGATACGATCTGCTTGTGAAACTTTTCTTCCAGCTACATCTAAATTTTACATATGTATGAGGTCATCCTAAGAAATACATTTTCCCCTGTGGATCACTGTGAGAACAGGTCCAGGATCCCTGGCCTAGGGGACGCTCTGTGAAATGCTGCCCAAGGGCTGTTGGGCATATTCCATTCCACGCAGAGAGGTGTGACACTTACCTGCTGGCAGGACAGCCAAGCCCCTGGGGGGCCCTTGGTGGGGGAGGGGGAGTGACCCCCTCTGGCCCGGAGTTCTCAGACTCCCTGAGAGTCTCCTTGAGCCTGCACGGTGCTTCCTCACCTTCCTCAGCCTGCCCGTTGCCTCAGAGCTGGAATCTGTACCCGCACCTGCGCCCCTCCCCACCCCGGCCCCCCGGGCCCACCAGCACCCGCCTGCAGGAAGCACCTGCTGCCATGCCCTTGCCCCTGTGTCCCCCATCCAGCCTCATCACTAGGGCACTAGGTCCTTGTGCATGTGGCGTTGGCTGTGACTCTCCTCCCCCTCTTCCTCCGCTAGCCACTCCACCCCGGACATTTACACGCAGCACCTCCCTGCAGGCGCTGTGGTTTCCGAAGTCCAAGGACGCACACAGTCCCTGCCCTCCGGGCACCTACAGTTACGATCCAGGGAGAGAGGGCAGACTCCCCTGAGTGGCCGCACTGGACAAGAAGCACCGGACAGGGTGGTGGGTCAGCCAGAACTCTCCAGAAGGGCATGGGCAGGGAGGCGTACAGGTCCAGTGCTGCTCATCCCAGGGTCTGACGAGGGCACAAAGGGAGATGAATGAGGCTGGTCAGGTAGACAGAGTCCCGGGCCCACAGGGATGTGTCAACTGTGTTAAGAAGTTTATGTTTCAAAAAAATAAAAAAATAAAAATAAAATTTAATTAATTAATTAAAAAATAAAATAAAATGAATTTTTAAAAAGTTCATGTTTCATCTTGCAGGTAATGAGGATCCAGGGTTTGAGTAGGGAGGTGTCAGCGTTCTGGCAACAGGGAGGCTCGTAGGATGGGTGAGGCTGAGATGAGCAGCGGAAACCAGTTGAGAGGGGATTGCAATGATCCAGGAAGAGACGGTGACAGCCTCGAGCCAGCACGCCCCTTTTCTCTCCAGCTGCACTGAATCCATCCGCAGAACCTCTGGGTTGGACGGTAGCAGTGATGGGGCTCAGCTGGCCTCTCAGGGAAGGTTCCAGGCCCCTGTGCTGAACCTTTGCCCCCGACCTCTCCAGATAACCGGTCTAGTGTGGCAGGTCTAACAGAGAGCCCGTGGGGTGTGCCGCTGGGCTCTCCTTCCTCCCTCCAGCACCTCACCGGCTCAGAGGGCCATGTGTCCTTTCGTGCAGCGTCTCCAGATAGCTTCTTCTCAGTCTTCTGTCCTCCTAATTGTTACGGGCAGGTTCCTTCAACTGCTCCTCCTTACGACAGGGTTCCTGCCCCATACGCCGTGGAGGCAGCCTCTTTCACTCTAGTGGCGCTCCCCCCACCAATCTTGTTCCCAGGAGGAGAGTGGATTCTTGAGGTAGGTCTGATGCTCGGGGAGCTAATGGGTAAACTTCTAGCAGTTTTCCATGGGGTGCGAGGGGAGGGTCATAGTGAGCATATGACCTTTCTTCATGTGTGAACCACCATCAAGCCAGATATTCGCCATTCCTCTTCCAGGACCAGATATGATCAGAGCTGGAAGGGGCCTTCAAGGTCATGCAGCATGACCAAGGCCTTCCTGCACAGATGGGACATGCAAGCCTAGAGGTCTTGTCTTAAATGATTGCCCCCGGGTGGCTAAACTCGAGTGACAGTAGATCTGTTCATGCGTAGTTGATGGAAAGCAAATGTTGTAAGTTACATGGCTCCCTGTTCAACTTAATATTATTTTGGAGGGCTTGAGGTAGGGCCACCGCCCAACCCCTTCTGGAGCTGTCCTGATACCAAGCCCAGAGCTACCTTCATGGTAAAAGCTAAAAAACGAAGGGCAATGGGCTGATGAGGTGTTTCTCAAAGCTGGCCACAGATAGGACTCATCAGATAATATTATTTCAACATTCAGAATTGAGGTCACATTTCAGATGCACCTGAGTCCCACTCAGGACAGCCTATCATGGTGGTGGTGGTGGTGAGATTCACGGTCGCTTTCAGCTCATCTTAGCTTTGGGGCCGAGGTTTGGGGGTGGAAATGTAGAGCGCTAGCTTCTGCCGTCATTTACCACCATTATTGTAGGGAGGGGATCAAGTGCCAAAGTCCACAATAGAAGTCTGGGGAGCTGGAGGGTCAAAAATTATTGCATTTTTTTTCCCTTCCGAGTTGGGAACCGATTGAGAAATAAGATGCCAAAGATGTGCCAGGTTTGTTGCTAATAAACTGATTGGAGGATTCGGCTTTAGATCCAAGATGAATAAGGATTACTGACTTGCCCCACTGCCCACCCCTTGTCCCCACCAACACAGTGCAGGCCTTGGGGGACCCACTCAAGTTTGGAAGGTTTGGCTCAGCAGAGAAGACAATTCCTTGGGATAGAAGAGGCAAGAAAAGGGGTGCCTGGGTAGCTCCATGGTTGAGCATCTGCCTTCGGCTCAGGGCGTGATCCCAGGGTCCTGGGAGGAAGGGAGGGCCCCTACAGGGAGCCTGGTTCTCCCTCTGCCTATGTCTCTGCTCTCTCTCTGTGTCTCCCATAAATAAATAAATAAAATCTTAAAAAAAAAGAAGAAGAAGAAGAGGTAAGAGAAGAAAGCAAATCGCCAATTCTTGCAGACTTCCCACAGACTCACTGTACAACACTGGGGCAGGCATGAATCAGCAGTTAGAAGAGAGGCCATGGATTTCAATCCAGTAGAGACCACTTCCTGTGAGGTGTGATGCCAGGAAAAAGTGGGGTCACCCACCCGTATCTGGACCATCAGCATCCCTCCCTTCCTGGCATCAGTGAGGCCGACATCTCGAACTCCATCAGGTGTGCCTGCTGCTGAAAGCCAGCACCAGCGGGTCGCATTCAGAGATTACAGCCTTGAGATCACTCCCCTCATATAACATATTTCTTGGCTGATGTGGAACCAGAAGCCCAATCAGAGTCCTGGGGAGCCCCCAGGGGCAACGGGGCAGCCACTGGCTATTGAGCAAAATTCAGATGGCCCACACATGAAGTCAGTTTACATCCAGCCTTGGCTTCCTCTGGGTTGGAAGACCCATCCACCCCCAACTGACAAAAACAAAACAACAATCTTCGAAGCCAAACACATTCAGAAAACTTAGGACACAAGCTTAAGACCCTTTTGCTCTGAGTGTAGCTGACCGCTATCTTTCCGCACCATTCTCCTCTCTTGGAGAGGATTCATTCCTTTCTTGGTTACAGCATATGTATTTTTTCCTTCTCCCTTTTTCATTCACACCGTCAAACTGAGCTGTGCACATAGACTCAAGATGGCAGAACATGTCAGTGAAACCGCTTGAGACGTGGAAGGGTCTACTGGCGGCTTCTGGCTGTTCCTGACTCTTTAAATACATATTATAAAAGTTATTTGGTATGCAGTAGTATGTAATTTAGTCTCTTGCTCCGATAACTAAACATGGCCCAGATGATTATTATACGGCTAATTGGTAGGAATTACCATCAGTCCATCTGAAGCAACTGACTCCATTACCTTCCAAAAGCTGGGGGGTGGGGGTGGCATTTGCACCGTGTGCACCAGAGTCTGGGGAAATGAAATGCTTTCATTCCCAGGCCTGCGGACCGAAAACCTCTCTTTGTTTGGACATCCTGCCCTGTGGCCAGTGATTTGGCAATTTCCCGACGCTGTCAGGCATCTCTGGGCTCGTTCTGCAGGGTAGAGGGGCAGACGGGCACGGCACCGAGCCAACTTGCCAGCCAAGCATGTCAAGTCAAATGGGAATCAATTCAACTTGCTTGGTTTCTTGGATGGAGGGAAGTGATCACTTTTTTTTTTTTTTTAACATAGAACTACTCGCTTCCTAAATCATTAAGCCTCTTTCTTTCTTTCTTTCTTTCTTTCTTTCTTTCTTTCTTTCTTTCTTTCTTTCTTTCTCTTTCTTTCTTTCTTTCTTTCTTTCTTTCTTTCTTTCTTTCTTTCTTTCTCTTTCTTTTCTTTCATGTTTGGATAATGACAGCTATTCAAACGCTAAGGGTAGAAGCTGGCCCTAGAGGAGAAAGTCCCTGATGGAAGCTGCCAGGTCCTCAAGGCTGGCCCCTCTGTCATGTCACATCACGAGGCTGTTGTCTGCATTGGCTCCATCCCTAGGGTCTCCTGCACCAGGAGGCTGGGCTGTTGCTCCAGGATTCCCGCAGAGCAAAACCAGATTTCAGCTGCTTTTCTGTAAGCTTTCCTACCACGGCGGTGGTGGCTGCCTGGGTGCAGGGCCCTGGACGCAGCTCGCTGTCCACCAAACGCCCAGCTCACAGCAGCTGAAGCCACATGCAGCTGCTATCTCCTCATTTCCACTCATCCTACACTTTGGGTGGACTTCCAGGATGGAGACCATGGCCTGTGCTAGTTTGCCATCTAGGCAAGAAATGGATGTTGCAACTTGTTGACACTCAAATTATGTATCATTTTGAGATACTATCAACCTCTCATCAGGACCGAGGAGTTACTATGCTCATCCTAATCACCCCGTTTTCTCCCCATCCTTCCAGCTTAATTATAGTACCATTTTTATTAAACTAATTTCAGTATGAATAGGATGACCATGTAAACATTGTTCACTGTGGAGTCGAGTGACTTGATTTTATTTTTTATACATTTGTTTGAAGCTTCTGCTGGCATTAATATTACCTCACTTTTTATCAGCTTAGATTTTTTTCATATGCTATCACTTGTTCTTTCCAAACTATCCCAACTCTTAAAACATGTTGTCCATACAAATGAATGTATTAAGCCATCAGTGGAAAGTTCCATTCCTTTTTGCTTAGATCCCTCCCTTTATCTGCTCCAAGGAGCACTACCCTGGAAACACCCCGTGTTGTTGCTTTTTTGTTCCTGAATCTCAACACTCTTCTGTCTTCTGCAAGAGTGTATCTTTCAGTTGCTTCATGAAAAAGGGTATAGTGCAGGCAAAACTTTGAAGAGACTGTACATGTGACAATGTCTTTATTTTACCTGCATTTTTGATAGTTTAGCTGGATATAGAATTCTTCTTTGATTATATAGTTTCCCTTTGGATTTTGAACACTTTTTTGACTTCTCATATCCAGAATTATTTTTTAGAAGTTTGACACCATTTTTATTTGCTTTGTGTGATCTCCTTAATTTTTCTGGGAAAGCATTTAGTTTTGCATATTCTGAGGTTCTGGAATTTCGTGTTGATAAGCCCAGTATGTGACTGTTTGGTTCATTATGCCGGGCACTTGATGGGATCTTTCAAGCTGGAAACCCTTACCTCTCAGTCGGTAAGTCCTCTTGAATTAATTTTTGATAACTTCCTTCTTTGTGTTTTCCCTAATTTTGCCTTTCTAGACCTTCTCTTAGTTGATTGTGGATCTCCTGCACTGATATTTTAACTTTCTGATTTGTGGTATCACCTAAATATAATTTCTTTGTCTTTTGGTCCTATTTTCCAAGGGCTTTCTTCACTTTGTCTTCCAAAGATGGAATTTTTAAAAATACAATTTTTTTTAAAATGTCATCTATTTTATTTTTAATTTCCTGAATTTCTCTTCTTATTCTCTTATTATTACTTTTTAAAAATATAGAAACGTGTTATTTCATGGAAGCATATATTCTCTTATTACACAAGTGCAGTTTTTGAATTTTTCTTTTTAAATATGTTTCTACTGGATTTCTCCCCCCTTCTTATTTATTCTTGATCTTTTTTATTCATGTCTGTCCCTGGCCTTATGTCCATATTTGAATGAGGCCCTAAGGCTGATTGGAAGTTCTGTATGGGGTCTTTTGGCAGCCGGCTTCACTTCAAAGTGACCTGACAGCAGTCAGCCTTTTCACTGTGAAATCCTTGAATATCTATGTGTGGAGGTCTTCTCTCTAGGATGGATCAGTTTCTCCAGAAAAGAACTCTGTGGTCTCCTACCGGCAGGTCACATATCTGGTTTCCCTTGTACTGGAGCCCAGCAGGAGGGAGACTGCAAGTGGGTTTCATTCAGTACGTAGAATTTCTCCTAATCCCATTTTATGCATGGCCTCTCCCACTCTTTGCTGTGTCCCCAGCTCACGGCCTTTCTGGTTGGATTTCTCTAGAAGAGAAAAAGCTTCCAGTTTTCCTACACTAGGGAGTGGGGGATGGCACCTGTCTGGCTGCAGGGGTCAGGTTGGGGGAGGGACCTGCCTCAGCCTAGGCCCTGCCATCTGCACTGTGTCTGCTTCTCAGGGCTCTGGGATGCAGTTTAGCGTTTTCTGGCTGGGGCCTTCCTGTTGGCACCGAGGGACTGTTTTCTCTGCTTTGCTCCATCAGAACCACTCCTGGCACCCTTCACCTTCCCCCAAAGTAAGTTTCATATGTGCTCCTCCTGCTGCTCTCACTCTCTGTGTCTTTGTGGGATTTTGCCTTTTTGTTCCTTGGCTTTCTCATGGCTTTGGGGTGGATTGCCTACAGGTATGTGTTCAGTCCTCATGTGCCGCTGGGAGGGTGTGATGGGCACTGAAGGGGTGTTGGGGGAACGTGTCTGGGGTCAGGGGAGCAAGCGCACAGGAAGCCCAGGCTGCCTTGAACCCTCCCAGAACCCTCATGCTTGTGCTATATATGTTTCATTTAAAACTCAGAAGAGACCCAGTGGACAAGGACAATGACTTCAGGGGGTCGGTTTGTGAAGCAGCACGTGTCAGCCTTGGTCACAGGTTTGCTGAGGGCCTAGTGGGGCCCACAGGGTGGGGGGCGTGCTGCCCCACATCGCTGCTCACTTGCTCCTGATTTCCACCCAGCCAAGCCCCTGGGGACCCTGTCTCTCCCGGAGGTGAGCTCCACGGCAGCCTGCTGAAGTCTGACCAGTCTGACCACAGGGCCTAATGTGCCCACGTATCAAGACTCTCTCCAGTACCAGCCTGCGCCCGCTTTGTGAAAAGAGAAATATTGTCTGCTATGTAACAAGGGTGCACAGCCTTTTGGATCAGGCAAGCAACAAAACCTGGTGTTTTATCCCCATCACTTGAATAGCTCGACTTTCAGCCTTGTGTTACATCGTCAGGGCAGCAGACAGAGAAAGAGGTGACACTTATTCATACATATATCAGGGGCGAGCTCATCTTTTGTTTTCTAACGAGGGGCCGTGTGAGCTGCTGGAAGAACAGGGCGTGAGGAGGAGCCAGAGCCCAGAGCCTTCTTCCCACAAGCCTCTTCCCGGGGCTGCCGCGGCTTCCAGAACTTCCCGGGTTGGCGTGGGCTTGGGCCTGGCTCTGTCCCACCGGCTCCGTGCGTCGTGCAGAAGAGTGAAGCCCAGTCAGCCGGGGGCGGGGGAGGCGCGGCCCCAGGACCCCGGAGCCACCTGCCCAGGTCGCCGCGCGGCCCAGACGTGCCCCCACAGGTGCAGCCTTGGCGAACCCAGGCCTGCCGGGCGCGCGCTTCCTCCTTCCCAGGCCGCGGCTGCTGAGCGGGGGGGGCCAGGGGAGTCTCCGAAAAGTCGCCCGGGGTGGGGGTTCGGGGTCGGCGGGACGCGGCCCGGGTCGGAGCCCCCGGGGCTGCCTGGGCCCGAGTCTCGACGCTCGCTCGCCGCCTGCCCGGAGACCTGACGGGTCCGTCCTGCCGCGGCTTGAGCTCAGCCGAGCCTCCCGGACGCGCGCCTCCCTCCTGGGCGGCCACGGCCCGGCCCCCGCGCCCCCAAATGCAGCCTCTTGCTTCCGGGCTGGTAGGACGCTCTTCCCGCCTCCTGCCCGGGTTCTGACGCCGCCGGGGCCTCGCCGAGGGACAGGACCAGGCACACGCGTCCCCGGCCTCCCCCCCCCACCCCGCGGCCTCACCGGCCTCCCCCCCCCGCAGCCTCTCCGGCCTCCCCCCCCCCGCAGCCTCTCCGGCCTCCCCCCCACGCAGCCTCTCCGGCCTCTCCCCCCCCCCCCCCGCAGCCTCTCCGGCCTCCCCCCCCCCCCGCAGCCTCACCGGCCTCCCCCCCCGCAGCCTCACCGGCCTCCCCCCCCCGCAGCCTCTCTGGCCTCCCCCCCCACCCCGCAGCCTCTCCGGCCTCCCCCCCCGCAGCCTCACCGGCCTCCCCCCCCGCAGCCTCACCGGCCTCCCCCCCCCCCCCCCCGCAGCCTCTCTGGCCTCCCCCCCCACCCCGCAGCCTCTCCGGCCTCCCCCCCACGCAGCCTCTCCGGCCTCTCCCCCCCCCCCCGCAGCCTCTCCGGCCTCCCCCCCACGCAGCCTCTCCGGCCTCTCCCCCCCCCCGCAGCCTCTCCGGCCTCCCCCACCCCCCGCAGCCTCTCCGGCCTCCCCCCACCCCCCGCAGCCTCACCGGCCTCCCCCCCCCCCCCCCCCCCCCGCAGCCTCACCGGCCTCCCCACTCCGCAGCCTCTCCGGCCTCCCCCTGGCTCCTCCCGGGGCTGGAATGGGGACACTCTGGATGCATCCCAGCTTCAGAGGCGTTGAGGTGTGACCGCCTGCGCAGTGTGGCCTCAGGTAGACACAGCACCACCTCCCCCTCTCGGGGCTTCTCTCCGGCTGCCCAGGGACCGGCTCCTCCTCGGGGTGCACTGGGGGCACTGAAGCTCCAGGTCTGCGCCCTCTTGGCCTCCAGGGATCACTTCCTGCCGGGCTCTGACTCTGCAGAGAAGCCAGGATCATGCAAGACCGATGGGAACGCCACAGCGCCGGGGAAGGAGCCGGGTGGGGTAAGTAGAGCTGGCGGGGACCCACCGTAGGGCCGGGAAGAAATCAGGAATAAGCAAATGGAATCCTAATTTCACTAGATCAAAGATCCTTCACCCGGTGCCGCCCCAAGGGCCATGTGTTATGTTTCCTTCGGTCCTGGCACCGAGCGGTGAAGACGGAGTCCCCACGGAGTCCCCACGGAGTCCCCGTCTACTCCTGTTGGTCAAGGCCCTGTGTAACGCGCATGACCAGACTGTGCCTGAACCTACTCAAGGCCTGCCAAGGGATTTGGCCTCAGGACCCTTCTCGTCAAGAAACGTTCTGGCAAAAGGTGGAAGTAGAGAAATGTGTGCAGAACCAAGTCAACCAAGAAGAGTTGTGTGTGCACTCAGTGGTTGGGTTCCGGCCAGAGGTTTTTGTTGAGAAATTAGAGTGAAAGGAAGGAGGGCAAGAGAATAAGACAACGCTGATGAGGAACTCAGAGGCCCTGTATTTGTCCATCCCTTCGGGGGACCTGCTGACTCTGCCTGTCCCCAGCAGCCTTAAGACCCTGTCCTGGGACCGGAGCGCCCTTTGCCAAATGGAGGTGAGAGGGGCAGAGGGTCGGCAGAGGTGCCTACAGCCCACCCCGGGGGACCTCCCGTGTCCAGCCTGGCCTGAGATCATGGGCAGGGCGGGGGGCGCCCACCCATCCCGCGGAACCTTCCAGACATGGGGGGACCGCGGGTCCCGGAGTCGGATCACAGTCTGGCCTCAGATAGGGTCGGGCGGCCTGTTCATGGCCGGGCGGAGCTGCGGCTTCGCAGGTGAAACCTCCTCTCTGCCCTCGAGGGGTCGGGGGGGCGGCTGCTCTCAGATCCGGCCCGTCGGGACCAGGTAGGCTGGCGCTGAAGATGTGCTGCGACTTCGGGGCCAGCGGAGCAGGCGGACAGGGCCCCGCTGAGGGTCCCCTCCCTCCCCTGACGCTGCCTGGCCCCGACCGCGCCCAGGGGGCTGCCCTGCCGGCTGCGCGGCTGCAGCCCCGGGGTGCCCCATCCAAGCTCCCAGTGTCTAGACGGGAACCCAGTCTGGAAGCAGGAAAATGAATCTTTACTTCGCCCTGGTTTTTATCCCTCTGCGCGGGAAGGGACCTGATGAGCGACATGAGGTGCTCCTGAGAGTGCGGATACCAGCGCCAGGGCGGACGCTCATCCCGGCGGCAGGCCTTCCTTCCGTGGTGCTGGGGGCCACGCTGGAATGAGGTCAGTTCACTTATATTTTAAATTTAAATTCAATTAACATATAGTGTATTACTGGTTTCAGAGGTAGAGGTCAGTGATCCATCGTCTTGTATCACACCCAGTGCTCATCCCATCACGTGCCCTCCTTCATGCCCATCCCCCAGTCACCCATTCCCCAGTCACCGCATTCCCCAACCCTCCCCCCCCTCCAGGGACCCTGTTTGTGTTATGTGATTAAGAGTCTCTTATGGTTTGTCTCCCTCTCTGCTCTCGTCTTTTTATTTTTCCCTCCCTTCCTCCGTGTTCATCTGTCTCTTAAATTGCACAGGAGTGAGGTCATCTAATTGTCTTTCTCTGACTTCTTTCCCCCAGCGTGACCCACCCACGTCGACCCACGTGGTAAGCCCTCGCCCTTTCTGACGGCTCATACTCCATGTACATATACAGCCCCCCTCAGAGTATGGACTTAGGTCGTTTAAACAGTATTGGTTAGAAGGGATTGAAAATGCAGGCCCAGGGAGTAATAAGCAAACGATTCCCGGGGAGATTCACGGTGGGAGCATTTGGATCTAGTGATGGCCTGGTGACCACCTGCTGGCCCAGGCCACCGGGCCTCACACACTGAGTGTCCCACGGAGAGACGAGAATCCTGCAGCCCGTCCTGGGCCGAGGCCCCAGGCGTTTTGCAGAAGCAAGGTTCTCCGCCTCGTGCTGGGACCTCGAGGTTGAGCTTCCTCGAGTCTCTGGCTCGTCTTCGTCCCTGTCCCGAATGGAGGCTGGCGGCAGGGCTGGCGGTGGTCCTGGTCCCCCGGGCGCGGCGGCGGCAGCGTCCCTAATGCTGTCAGGCTTCGCTGTGGGAAGGAAACACCGCCAGGGAGCGGGGCCAACGGCCCAGGCTGCGGTGCTAGAGCCCGTGAGGACCCCTCAGCCGGGAGGGCCGCCGGGTCCCTCCTGTGACACAAGCTGGTGCTAGAGCCCTGTTCCAGCTCCGGTCTCCCGGATACTAACGCTTTGCTTTGTGTTCAGCTTGGGCTGCAAACAGGCCCCGAGAGGAAGAGCAACTCAAGGGCCGGGTCAGAGGCAGGTTCGCTCACCCAGGCCCCCGGGGCCGCCCCACCCACATTCCCACACACTTATTTCACGGGGTCACTTATGGTGACGAAGCACCATCACTATTGGGAACCCAGGCTCCGACGAGGGGACCATTGGAAGGAGAACGTCCTGTGCTCGCCCATCTGCGAAACGTCAGGCACCTGTGTCACTCTCCCACCTCGAGGGGGGGACGTGGGGAGGTGCCAGGCCGGGGCCTGGACGTGGCGATGCTGGGGGGAGGCAGGTGGCGCAGGTGGCCCCCACTTGTGGATCCGCGGGCTCTCGCCTGGCCCGCTCCTCCGCTCGCTCTTTATCTCCAATTATAAAGCAGCGCCAGGTTTTGTAGTCAGCCACCACCATGTCTCCAAATGGCTTTTCAGTGTCAGGCCTATCAGGAAATTAACTCATCACACAGTGACAGCTGCTAATTTTTTCCCCTTACATGTCAGATGGATCGCCCGCTGAAGCTAATAATGAATCACCAATCCCTGATTAGAAGGTGCTTCCGAAACGTATAACTGCCATCTGAGCTAACTTTTTTCTTCATGTAAAATGATATGGCCCTAGAGGAGTAGAAAGCGAATTGTATTCTTCAACAAGATGGAACAGGAGGAGGTTGCTTAAGTGAGCTGTGTGCTCTCCTCAATTGTAGGCTAACGTTTAACAGTGAAATAAGTGAGAACTTGTGGCTCCTTTCTTAGTTTGCTGAACAGACGACCTCTCTGGTTTTCCTAATTCTCTTCCTAGAACCAGGTTAGGATTCCAAGCTGGCCCCTCAGGTCTTTCCTCCTTCCTGCCATCGTTTTCTGTCTCTGTGCTCCAGAAAACAAAAGATTTGACAGAACTGACAAATGTGAAGAATGTCCATCGGTCCAAGAATTTCCTAGATGCTGGGTTCCCGGGCAGCAGAGCTCTCGTCCCCTGGGGGGTAGGGAGGGGTGCTGGGCCGGAGCTGTGCAGTGTGGCCTGCGTGTGGCCAGGCCTGGGGCCTCTGTGGGGTCTTTGCTGTAGTTTATTCGGGGACCTGCAAAGACCCACTGTCTGTCCACACTTCCAGCTTGAGCTGACGCAACTTAACACTTTCACTTGCATCTTCAAAGTAAACCAAATAGCAGGAGGGATGTCCTTGGTGTCTCCCAGGTGATGTGTGTCCTGGGGCACGGTGGGAGAGGTGTCAACTGTTGGGTGACTCTTGAAGCATCCCGGGGTGGGGGGTTGCCTACTTGGGCCACAGTGTCTCATGACAGTGACAGTTGGTGGCTAAAACTCTATCTCTCCATCCTCTGTGGACAGGCTGCTGGCTTGAACGGTGGTC
Source organism: Vulpes vulpes (assembly GCF_048418805.1). Lineage (NCBI taxonomy): Eukaryota > Metazoa > Chordata > Mammalia > Carnivora > Canidae > Vulpes > Vulpes vulpes. The sequence goes on along the minus strand of NC_132784.1, from coordinate 54,753,999 downwards.
CCTAAACTCTGTGTCCATGTGGACAGTGGGCCCTGCTGCGTGCCGGGTGTCCTTGGGGATCTGTCATTTAATGGGCTGTGGCTTAACACAAAGAGTGGCCTTCCTGGATTAGAGACTTGAGACTTTTTTTTTTTTTTTTTTTTTTTTTTACCTCTTTAAAGTGTCCCTTTCTCCTCTAGCTGAAACCCCAAGGAAGGCTGTGAGCTTGTCTGTGTCTCTCTCACAGTGACTCCCTGCTGCAGGAAGTGTGGCCGGGTCGCGGAGTCAGCCACGCCTCGTTATTCCGAGGCCCACGTTTGTGTACGTGCTTCTTTGACTCCCTTACATTCTGATAGTTGTGTAATGAGAGAGAAAAGAGAGGGAACATGAACCCAGCTCTATGGGTAATTACAGGATACACTAGCTTGGTGAATCCTTTGCAAGCCTTCTGAGCCTCGAAACACCTTCTGTACAATTTTTTTATGCAAAGGCCTGCTCTTTTCATTGTGCATACAACGTGATTGCTGGTTTGACACTGCAGGCTACACTGGTTTTATGAAGGATTAAATGCCACCTGAGACATATTTATCCTAAATAAATCACAAACGGTAAACTGCAGCATGTCGGTGTCAACAGCCTGGGCAGAAAGGTTAGCCATACAGGACGGAGCACCGTTAGGAATTAGCATCTGAGCCAAGGGCCGTGGACAGCAGCTAACGGGGGGAATGATCAGAAAGAAATATTTCCACCAGAAAACATCCTCCCCCTCCTCTCTCTCTCTCTCCAACATGTATGAGAAGCTTGGAGAGGGGCATCACTTTATAAAGGTCACCTTTATCCTGATAACAAACAGGAGTTGATCCTGTCACTGTTTGCTGAAGACAAGTTGTTTAAAGAGAAGTGAACTGCCCTGCCATTTTTAAGAAACATGAGCAAGTTATACTCAGCTAATTATGAATCTCAGTGTCAAACTTGAAATTTTACCTTCCATTTTTTGGGGGGTCGGGGGCGAGGGACAGCTTGTGTCAAGGGGGGTGGTCCTGGGACGGCCAGACACCAAGCCACGAGGAGGGCGAGGCTGCGAGAAGGGCGGGGCTCCCCTTCACAGCTGGTGCCCTCCCACCCCTGCTCTCGGGAGGGGATCTTAGATGGCGTATTAGTGTAAACTTTTAAAAAGGGACTATTTTCTCTTCCTCTTTGCTCATGTGTCTGCTCCTTCCAATGTTTAGGTCCTGTAACTGTGATGGAATATGCCACTGTCGCCACTATTTGCCTGGGCCACGTGCTAAACCCTCTGAGGACGGCGCGAGGCCTCTGGAGGTGCCCAGGCGGCCCAGCGCCCTGGAGGCCAGAGCGGGAGGGGAGGCCGTGGGATACGGGACTCGCTTTCTGGGGTTGGGGGCTGCCCGCCGGCAGGCTGCTGGACAGAAGAGGACATCCTTCTCTTTCAATGCTATAATTTTATTTCAAAGAAAAAAAATAGAACAAAAACCTTTTGCATTTGGGGTAGGGAAGTGTTTTTACACTTTTGGAAAAGGATGAAGAGCAATCAAATCAAGAAGTGAGTTACTAGAACACACACTTGCATTCCACATTTGCAGCGAACGCACAACTAAACACAGATGATGCTGGGCAGGGCTGGGGCTGCAGGGGCGCGGCTTTCTGGTATTAATGTTTAATGTCAGCTCCTTTCCACGGACATAAGTCACAAATAAATCTCACAAAAATGGTATCAATATGAAGAAACATTTGTTATAAAAGCAATATATTGGTATGAACACTATTTTCCAGAGTGCACATTTCATATATAGACTTTATTGTATGAAACGAAGTCAGAATTAGAAGCACTGGGTTGTCTTAACCAACGTGTATTTTAATCCAATAGAAACGTCAAGGCTTTTCTCAGCGGTAGGCTTGAAAGGGTGTCTTTGAAGCAGAGTGCAACCAGAGCTAGGGACACCCCCACCGCGTCTGGGGACAGGAAACTGATGCGAGACATGAACTGGCAGGTCTTCCTTTGGTCTGGCGACACTGTGATCCTATGATCTCAGAAAATGAACAAGGGTGGACTGCTCAAGACCGTCAAGACTTGTAGCTGCAATTTTTAACCAAATATTGAATAAAATGTTAAAATGGCTACATGCTGGGCTGCACGAATGGGCATGTCTCAGGCCACAAGATACACTGTTCTGACTTCTCCACCGCCAGGCACAATCCTTTGATAACCGAAATGGGAAAACATTTGCTGGGGGTGGGTGGGTGGGTTTGGGGGTCGGAAACAGAAACAATGTGGCTTCTCCTCGGCACAGGGATGGATGGAGGGAAAAGACCAGTCACAAAAGAACTAAACAGGAAACAGGTGCAGCTGGCACAGGGCTCAGGCCCAGTGGCACTGCTGGCGGAGGTGCCCTCCACCCCCCAGACATGGGACCGGTGCACAGTCCGTGTAGACCTGATCCCTCTGGGGGCCACACCACTGCCCTGAGGCCTCTCGCCAACCCTGGCTGCCCACGTCCACACATGTCCACCCTGTGCCAGGTGTGAAGGTCTGCGCTCAGGCTTCCCGGAGCTCGTTACTCTCTCTTTGGCTCTGAATGACAGTGGCAGCCGGGGAGCCCTCCTGGGTGTAGATGACCATGCTTGTCAACTGTTCTGTGCCGTTCGGGACCATGGCCTCGGCACCAAGAGCAGCCCCGGCCTGCAGAAGCTCCTGAGAGTCAGCTGCCTCGATGACGGTGTGCGAATAGAGGCCTGCGTCGTCCTGCACGCCCGGGGGCAGCTCGGTCACGATGTAGTGAGTGGCGCCTTCGGGAAAGCCGCCCGCCGACTCCTGCACCATGGCCTGGACCAGCTCCTCGGTGACGATGATCTGCGAGATCTCCCCGTCAGGCTCGGCCAGCCCCACGTGCTGCCCGTGCGCCTCGGCCTCCCGCATGATGATCTGGGAGCCCTCCCGGGCCAGCATGTGCACGGTGCCCTCCTCATTCACGATCACCTGCGTCACGCCCTCCTTCATGAGCTGTCCGGCCGCCGCCGGGTCGCACACAGCAAACTGCAGCACGCCTTGGACCACCTTCTTGAAGGCCAGCTGCGCTCGCTCTTGTGGGGCGCCTGAGGGCCCCAGCGCCCGGGGCAGCGCCCCCATGGCCTCTGCCACCGCGGCCTCCCGGGGGTCAGGGAACACGTGGGGCTCAGGGGCCCCGGGCTGTGCGGCAGTGGCAGCCGGCACCTCCTGACCCGGCAGCCGGCCCAGCGCATCCTCGGGGCTGGGCCTGCCCTTGTCATCGGGCCCTGCCCGGCCATCTGCGCCCCCCAGCTCAGTGACCGCACACAGCAGGGCGTCCAGGGCCGAGGCCGTGTCGGGCGGAGGGACGCCAGCCTCGGCAAGGTCCAGGAGCTCCTGCTTGGTCACCTGTTGGATCACGGTGCCGCCTGGGCTCAGGGGCTCATCCCCAGTGTGGCCGTCCACCGGGCCCCCCACGACTACCACCTGCTCAGGCAGGACCGGCCCGGGGGCCACGCCGCCCACATGGGCACCGCTCTGAGCCGCGGTTATGACCTGCCCGTCTTCGGTGATGTGTACCACCCGGGCCACCTGGCCAGCCAGCGCCAGTGTCTGCAGTGTGGCAGCGGCCGTCTCCTCCACCGAGGCATCCAGGGCGAACTCCCCGTCATAGCCCTGGATGATGATGACCTGCTGGACCTGCTCGGGTGCCGCCGCCTGCCGCCTGCCGCTCCTCAGGGGCCTCTCCTTGACGGGGGACGCCTCTGCCAGTGCAGCTGCCGTGAACGGGCTGTCTGTCTCCACGAACGTGGCTCCTTGGCCCTTCAAACGGCATTCATAGGACTTGGACACGATGCCTATGGGAGACAGAGACCAGTTAGAGCCCAGAAAACGACCTTCAGGCTTACAAGCAAGACAACTCTTCGTAGAAGCTCTAAACCCTCAGCAGAAGCGCTACGGGAACTACACTCTAGGGTGGCTGATTACGGGGACTTGGGGCTCAGCCACCCGCTCAGGGGCACACAGGAGATAGTGAACTGGCCGTTCCCGTCCTCCCAGTTTGAGGGTCCCGCAACCACTCCCAGGAAGGAGTGTGGCTACTCCCTTAGTCACTGTCGTTTCCAACACGACATTCAGTCACTGGTGGGAAGGGAAGATCAGAGGACAGTAGCAGGATCTTCCTGTAAGTTTATAAACAGGTATGAGGAGGACACAGGACGAGCGCATGCTCACCCATCTCCCCTGCACCATCTGAGACACAGGCGAATGCTCATGTAATAACTTGATGGGGAGAAGTATCACTGAAAACTGTAATCTTTATTTCCATCAAAAGAGACGGACTCTTTAAACACAGTTCCTATTTTCGTCTTTAAATCCCTGATTTTCCATCAGTGTTCTTACTATTGCCTCCTTCCCCCCAAAGGAAGAGAATGACCTATCACTGATCTGCAGGAGTATTTCCGTGTCTCAGTGGCCACCACAGTCTTGAAATATCCCGCTTTACTCTCTTTAATGTAGGTCATTTTTAACAAAGCACATTTTATCCTTAGCCAAGGAAAGACAATGATAAGATTATGTATTGTTCGATCTCTTAAAAACAAAATGAGTTTGCTTACTGTGTTGGGGGACCTCAGAGACCCCAGACAAGGCCCACCTCCAGCGGGTTCGGAATCTCAAGCAGGAGCCATATAAGCTGTCAAATCATATTTGCCAAGAGGACACACCAGGCTCACACCCATACCATGGGCAATGGTCCTAGATTCGGAATCTCAGTAAGATCTAACAGTGCAAGCTCCTGGCCCATTCCACCTACACTGCCATGAAGCTTTGCTGTTCTGTGCCTGTACATTCAATACTCAGAGGTCAGGGGAAGGCCGACCACAGCACCCCCTTAATGCGAGAAGCAGAGGGAGTAAAGGGTCTCCCTGTGGCAGCTGCCGGTGTGTGCATGGAAGTAAATGGAATGAAGCTCACCGCACAGCAAGTTCATGGGATTGGTTTTTTGCCACCATGTTCTTTGGGCCTCTGAGGCTCTGGCTCCCAGTGAGGAAAGAAAGGGTACAGGTAATCCATCTTCTTAAACACCTATGAGGACTAGTTGACATTGTCCTTCCTCAGATGCCTCTCTATGGTGTGACTCTTAGGAAGTTGATGGGATCACTGACTCCTGGGTCAGGAGAAGATGCATGGCGTCAAGTAGGACGAGCTCTAGTAGCAGCACCTCCTGCTCCCTTTGGCTCCTGCAGGGGTTATGGAACACCCTGACTTGGGGGGGGGTGGCGCTGATTGGAAGGGCCAGGCCTGGCCAGGCTCTCACCAGCCAGGCAGAAGCTGGCCATCACATCGTAAAGGACAACTGAATTGGCTCGGGGGACAGTCCAAAGCGGCAATGATTCCAGCTCAATGACTTGCCTCACTGCAGTGTAGCTCCGTGGGCCTCGTTTACCCTCCAAGGAAAGAGGACACCAAGCCGGGAGCATGAAAGCTTGCTTCTCATGGCTCCGTGAGCAAGCAGCTCCTGAAGGCCCACCACACGGTGCTAGGGGCTGGGGGTCACAGGGCATCGGTGGGTTTCCATACTGAGGACTCCTACCTCCAGGTGCTCTGAAGACTTTCCAAAGGTTCTATGAGCCTATGTGAGTTTCTGGAGATCAAACCAGTGCATATAACCTGTCCTGCTCAGGGATGTGCCTACTGGGATGCCCCTTCCTCCCTCCCGTCTTCCCTACCCCTTCCCCTGTTTTGTGAGAGAAAAGCTCACCCTGGGGAAAGTGAAAGCACCAGAGGAGGTTAACCGCACAGGTCCTCAGGAGAAGGGCCAAATCCTGTTCTATCCTTCGGCCTCATCTCCCAGTTTAGCTTCTGAATTTGCAATCTCCCTAAAATCTCTCTCTTCAAAGACGTCGGCAGCAGCAGGCCAGGTGAGGCCAGGCCGTTCCACAGAGCCCCCCTGTCCACACTTCTGTGCACACCCATGTTTACACCTGCTCAGTGCCGTGTACCGGGACCTGGGGGCTCAGGGCCCAACATACTTGGACCTGCTTGTGTCTTCCTCTGCTGTGCCTGCAACTGCTCCCTGACCCTCCGCTTCTCTCTCCGGGATGGAATCGGTCCACCTGCCTTCGTCACCCTGAGCTTGATCCCGTCTGCCTCTGCATGTTGTCATCATCACACCCTGCGCTTGATGTGCTCGGTTCCATCTATTCTCTTAACTCCAAGGTCATTTTCTCTAGTTTAGAGTTGGGGGGGGGGGGAGTGGGAGAAATGAAGAAATACAGACACAGAAATAAAGAAGGCAGCCTTCATATCAGCCCCAATTAACCACAGAAGAGGATCCTGCCTCGATGTCAGAAGCAGGTGAAAGGACGGCAGGTGGGAGCCCCACCAGGTCTCTGGGGCTCTGACGGCCTCCGACAGCAAGCCTACGAGCTGCAGGCCCTTCCTCAGTCTGCAACTGGACGCAAAGTCTCTCAGGGGTAGAATTATCCTCTGAATCCCTTGCAGCACTGATAATGATGCTATTCTGAACTACTTGCTGGATTTATTTGAATCCAGAGGTGGGTTAAGCCACTTCCAGACCATTAAAGTGAACTACAAGGGTAAACACTACTGTCACGGCGGCATGTGATGAAGCCTGACACTGCCAACATCTTCGCTGCAGTTCGGCGCGAGCCCCGCTACTCCATCACAGTTCATAAATGCGAGTGCAGGTCCATCTTTTGATTCAGCAATTTAATAACTTCGAGTGCTGTCAGTACCGCTTTGAAAAATAGCACCTATAAAATGTAACAGCCTCAATCAGATTGAAAAAGATTCACCCACTGAAGATTCCTCCATTTCGCCCATAATGAATTAATGTGGAGCTATGCAGAAGTTCAAGTGTCATTTAAACTAATGTGAATCTCTACTGTAACTTTGCATTCTAACTGGGCTATGACCAAGAATTTACTGGGGACATCAACTTCAATTTCTGAGCTCTTTCTAGTAAATATGAACCGTAAAGCTCACCAATGCAAATGGCCAAATGGATTCAGTATTTGGAAAACAGGAACTTTGTACAGGCTTATCCTTACCTGCTTAGTCACCATTATGAGGCCCAAAGTACACAATCTTTAATGGAGCACGGCCGCCCAACATAATATTTGCACTGTGCTTTGTATCTTTCAAAGACAACATCGGGTTCTGGTGTGGTAATAGTAGCTAATCAAACCGTGCATCTGATTCAGCCTTTTTGGACCTGTTTGTAAGACGACCATAAATTGCTCTGTGCAGAAGGGGCAAATAGGTTAAAATGCTCCTGCCTGTTTCTGAAAAATCCCAACTTACTGCCTGTTTGCCTTCGGGAATACAGAGATATTATACACCCTTCTCATAGCTAAACGCATTGAAAGTCTACAACTTGGTTGAAATGAGAAGGGCTTTTCAGGGAGTGGAGGGTTTGTTTTCTGGGAAATGATTCCGAATTAGGCTCCCTTCCCCCGGAGGTCATTAGGAGATCCAGTCTCTTCTTGAGGAGAGCATCTTTGGAGTTGAAAACCACGAACTGTCGTGCAGCGGTGGAGGGGTTAAGATGTCGAGACTCACACTCCCCCAAACCGTGCCGAACCGTGCTGATGGCTCTGTTTGGCTGTCTGGGGGCTTCTGGGAAGCTGCAAATAGGGTTTAGCACCTGACTGCTTCCTTTCTGTGTGTGTGTTATTCTTTTGTTACTGTCATTGCTCTTTCTCACAGAATAAATACCTTATGCTTTTGTTAAGCTTACATTTAATTAAAATGTACAGAATTTGTGCAGTAAACTCGAATGAAACAAATAAAACAAGGGCCCCCTCTCTTGAAGGCATACGTTGTGAATGAAAAATGTCATTACAGACTAAAAAATTTTGCAGTAAACAGGGCCTACAGAGAGAAGTTTCCCCTGTAATGACATCCATAAAATACACAAATGGCACTTTTAGTACCATCCTGAATATGGCATTTTCTGTGCTCTACACACAATCTAAATGGTTTGATCATAGAGCATAATACTCCATTGGGTTTATAGAACAATCAATGTTCCATAAAATGATGTATTTATCCAATAGTAGTCTCAGCAGTTACTGGCGTATGACATTGCAGGACACAGGCCTGGACTCCACGGCGGCGCCCATGCTGGCTGTAAAACTTATCTAACGCCACTTCAACAACTTCATCTCATCTGCGTCAAGTAATTTGTTGAAGCCTCAGTGTGGCTTAAAAAAAAAAAAAAAAAAACTTGTAATAAAAATTCATAGAATTTTCAGGAGAATGAAAGCCGATGACAATGGAAAGGTCACATTGTGTCTCCACGAAAGGGGTCAAAGGTTGCCGGCAGTTCTAAAACTGAAAGTAGATTTCATGCATCGCGTAGCAGATAAAGACAGCATTAAAAAGGCTTGTGTGGGGCTGGATGCCTAGTGCGTGGGGAAGCTTGTGCTGACATTCGCGTGACGATCAGCCGCATTTATTTTAAATCTCGAAGCTTCTCCTGAAAGTGTACTACATGCTTATACAGTGCCTGGTTAGGTCAGATTCTGTGTTTTATCTATATTGTTATTTCTTTTCTTTTCTCTTTTTTTTTAAAGATCTAATGGACTATCTTAAAGGGGTCAGGAATCAGGGAGCACTCCACCCAGCCGACAAAGAGGCACTCCTGCTACGTGTGCTTGAGATCTGGTGTTCTGGAAGGGCCCTGAGCCTGAAAATGCGAGGCTGGCTCATTGTCATTGTTAAAGCACCTCAAATATGACGCGATTAAAAAAAGTAATACTTTTCATATAAAAATTTGGGGCACACATGACACTGTGATTCTTAAGCCACATATAATTTTTCTTGACTTCAATTTTAAGATGTAATTTTAACAAGAACGTTAAGAAATCATACTTAATGTCTATTAAAATGAAACAATATTAACAGATTATGCTAATAAATTAGAACCATATTTTAATGTCACAAAAGCTTATAAGTTTTTCAAGTGAGAGCAGAAAAAATGACAAATTAAAATTCAATGCAATATAACCTTGTAGAAATTTCGAGGCAGGGGATAAATTATTCCTACAATAGCACAGCCAGTCAAAGCAATATCAATAATTGCTCTATGGTATAGTCATTCTTTGGACAATAATAATTACAGGTCTTGCTGCAGGATGCCCCTAAGAGAGCGCCCACTGAAACCTGGTTTGGAAGAAGTGAGGGCTTTCTGTGTGAACACAGCACAAATTAGGGAGAGCTTCCTGGGCCAAATGCTCTGTACCACCTGACATCCCTGAAGGAAAACTATTCCAGGGATTTAAGAAAGAATCCAACCTGGTTAAGAACTGTAGCAGGTGAGAGCAACCTCTCTGTCCTATGACCTCATTCCAAAATGACATTTTGCCATCAAAAAAATTTTTTTTTCTTTTTTTGAGAGAACAGAGGATGGCAGTACCTTATGACTATTATTTTCAAGGGTTAGAAATGTGTTCTGGTCAGTGTGAATAAAATTCACACACAGATCAGAAATATTTAGGTAACTGGAGATACAGAATTAAAATGATTTCTAGTCTCAGGCGCTGGTTAACAATGGTAGCTGTACTGGTGAGATTTATTTCAGAGCACAGACCTGTCTGGTCATTCTGCTATGAACTAGCCTAAGGATGCTATTTACAGTGCAACATAATAATTACAAGGCATTTTGGTAAACATCTGCTTTGTACCAAAAAAAAAAAAAAAGTGTAAAGAGAGATGTTACAGAGTTACAGTAATAGCCGTCACCCTGTCCTCAATTTCCTGAAGGCCACTGTTGTATAAGAAGAGAGGAAGAAAATGTTTTTCTATGAAAAATTAACTGAAGTCTGCATCATTTCTGACAGACCCTTCTGCATAAGTTTAAATATACAATTTGATAAGATACACTGTGCAATTTTTACCGAAGGAATACTTATAGTATTAGTCAGGACACAGATTTAGATGACAAAAGTTTTAGTCCTTTTTTCTCAATTATCATTAGTACTACATTTATGATTGGTAGTGAAAGATAATCGGATATGACCCCTGAAAGAAATTCTAAGATATTCAGAAAAAACAGAATAAATTTTATCTCAAGTTAGAAATACATGACTGGCCAGGTTTCTAGCTTTACCATGAACAGTCTCCATGGGCCTAGACATTTCCACGGGCACTGAAGAGTGACAAAGAATAAAAGACAATATTTTACCTTTAAAGTCACAAACCCTAAGAAATTTTGTATTATATCAGACTCCTAGGTATATATCATCATTTCCATGCATGAGGATCTAATGGGAGCCATGCACACAAATCTTAGGCAAGAAGATAAGAGCAATGCTTTAAGGTTATCCTGACAGGCTTTTTGGGAGGAATGTCAAGGGGAGGGTGTGGTTAACCGTTTCCTGGCTGAGGTAGAGGCCGGTGGGCATTGCTGACAGATGACCGGCGACTGCCACAGAACTTTGGAAACTGGACTCCTGTGAAAGAGATGGTGTCATCATGCTTCACAAGGGTGATGAGATGGGGTTTTAAAGTTAAATGGTAAGGTGCTCTGATCTTGTCTTTTACCCACGAAGAACGCTTCTTAAAAATCGCCAGTTGATTTGCTAGAAGAAAGTGTTCAAATGTCTTAAGTCGCATCAGGAGCAAAGTGAGGGGGAGGCCCCAGCCCTCACCCCACTCTCTGCGCCAGGTCTGTCCCAGTCTCGGTGGGTACCAATGAACACATCCGAGGAGCCCAGAGCCTTGACTGGAGCCGTTGAAGGCCAGGCTTGCAGCTTTGGAAGCTTCCTTCGAAGCCCCTGGTGAGCAGCAGCCCGGGGCCTGCTGTGAGGCCGCCTCCTCTGTTCCATTCAAACTAGCACTGACATTCTTTCTCGCATTACAGAATCAAGAAATTAGGGGGCCCGACGATCTTTTCCTACTGTCCTCTGACAGGCGTATAAAACTCCCAGTATAGATAACACAATATTAGGAGACAAGGCCTATTTTTCAAAAGTTGTGCACATCACACACATTTTAAAAGGTAAAATTATGCAAATAAGGAGCCAGCCAATGTTGTTAGTGGGGCGTTCCTCTTGCAAGGCCGGCTTATGGGGCTAACAAGGCACATTAAACTTGCCTCCTTTTGTTTCTTTGGGCAAACCCTATAAAAAAGATTGCACTCATTTTCATAGGCACGTTCAGATTTCCCGTACATTACAGTATCATCACATCTTTCCTGAGGAAATGAGAGGAAACAGACATTTGTCTTCATTGCAGACATTTCTGTATGAAGGTAAAAAGCAAAGCGCTTCTCAGTAACAGCACCGAGGCACCATTAAAATCAAATTTACAGTAAACAGAACCTGCAGCTGGGGCAAAACGCTCACTGTTAGTATTTTAATTATCAGCAAAGCTTTTGGAGGCCTAACATCTGCTCATAGCCGAATGACAGCAGCTGCTTGTGTACACTTCAAACAATGCGAATATCTTCTCCACATATTAAAATGAATCATCTGTTCTGGGCACATCACTGCTATTTTCCTATGAAGCTGGCTTGTGTGGGTGAGGGGACCCTGAACTTCATGTGGTGGCCAGACAAGGATGGCCTCACAAGGATGAAGTCCAAAGACAGCAAACACGTGAGTCTGGGACGTGAAGACATTCAGATGGTGTTGGAGGTCACGGTCACCTGGGTGTAGCCACAAGTGCCAAGGACGCTCCAGCACTGTGTTCACAGCGACATCCAGGACGAGCAGAGTAAACTGAGGCAACTCAAAACAGTCCGGTGCATCCTGTAAAAGTTGGAGTGAGCAGTGGCCGTGTGTGGATCTGCACAGCCTGACCGACTGAGGCGGAGCCCCTGGGGGGCTGGCCACGGTCTCCGGCTAGCCTGGCCCCTGCCTTCTCTGCATGCGAGGACAAAGTGGCGGGGGCGGCAGGGCTGGGGATAGGGGTACAGACGCTGCCATGGTTAAGGCGGAAAGTGAAAACTTCTTTTTAACCAGTGGCTACTACGATCTTTGTTTTGAACATCTTCCTAAACACCTCCTTTGTTAAACTTGCAGGACATCTCTATGCCTGGGTAGTAAAGTTTAAAACTGATTAAGAAGATACCAAACAAAAGACACATGATGAGGCCTGCACCGCTGCTTTCAAATGGCCAGAATAAAAACAAACTTGCAAATTAAAATGTTGAGTAAAATGCAGCACATGAATGAAACCTGAGGTGTAGGAGGCACATACCTTCCACGCACCTGCTGGATCTGAGGGGCAGGGGAGTGCGAGGGGAATCCTTTCAGGACATGACAAATCTGAGGGGTGCCTTCTGAGGCCAGAACGGGCAGGACACGTGGCTGCTGGGTCTGTGTGTCTGTGTGTCACATCTAAGGGGCGACACACACCCCGTGGGAAGTGCTGGAGTGGACGTCTGCGGCACCTGCCGGTGAGAGGGTGCGGCAGGGGACCAAGCTATGCCCAGCATGGTGCATGACTACATGGGTCACGTGGGGGTGCAAACTTGAAAGTAGTCTCTCTAATGTCACCATTGGGTTGCTAAATGTGTAAGGGCTGAGAGGTTCTGGGCTGGGCAGGCTCATATGCAGGCCAGGGCGTGAGGGGCCGTCTGCAGCCATACGTGGGGGTCACAGCACGACTGGGAGGGGGCCCGAGGGCCAGGTCATGGGCACGTGCCATGCAGGGATGCCCAACAATGCTCCGTATGGGGAATGGTGACTTGAGTGGCCTACAAATCCAAACATCCCATGTGATGAAAACCCAGGAACCCCGGCAAGAAACACGGTGCCACTGAGCGAGCCACACCCTGTGTTCCTAGGGATACACGGTCGTTTGACCCCTGGAAATAACCTCCAACAAAGCTTAGGGAAGAGCTTAGAATGTGTGTGGGTGGGTCACTGTTTGCCCAGATCACAGAAAACCAGGCCCTGGGCCCCGTGGGGCTTCACGGGACACAGAAGCAGCAGAGCGGGAGCCCCGCTTCCTTCGGTTGCTGTCTGTGCACCAACAGATGCCTCATCTTGATACTCAAGGAGGCAGCCGACCAAGAATGAACACACCACCCCTGTACCATGAACGGCACCAGATAATTTAATCATTTTCACTGCACAATAGGCTGAAAGCTACTTTCTGAAATTAAAGAAATGTATATGCTTACTCAATGTCAAATTTTCATCTTTTCTTGGAAACTACATACACATAAGCACACATACATTTATGTACAAACAGTGGCACACACATACACACGTGCACAGGCAAAGTTAATAGTGTTCTAACCAGCTTACTTTCCTGTTTGCGTTCTGCTCATCATTGCACTCCTGTGCCAAGGTGTTCGCCTTGCGCCTATCCTGAACTAGACGATAGCCCAGGACAGACAGGGCTGGTGGTGTGGCTATCAAGTTAGATGGGAAGATTACCCAAGTTAGATGGGATGATTACCTCTTCATTAAGAGGTAACACGATGGAAAATAAAATCACACCACTGCCAGTCCTGAGAACTGAGCAGTAAGTGGTACAGCAAGGCAAGGATCTAATTCACTTGGAAGCAAACCCAGAAGAAGAAATGCCCCCTCTGAACGTCGGCAGCAAGGCCACTAGAATTTGCAGGTTCCCAAGTGTTCTTGGGAAGAATACACCTGAACACGTTTGTGATTTGTCACGTTTGTGACCTATTACATAGTTTCTCAATAAACATGACAGAAATACGTAGGTTCTAAGGCAACTATATTAAAACGTATCCACAGGAAATTAGGCACTTTGCATATTTTTTTAATTGTACATTTCTTTAATTTGAATGTCACTTCAGGTTTTACAGAGAAATTAAGTGGATGCTCTAACTGCCCTCAGTATACGGCTCTGACACACTGAATTATAATCATCCCTAAGCATGCCCATCTTTTCTACTAGACTGAGAGCTCCCCAGAGTGTGGAGACCCTATTATTCACCATGGCATTTCTAATGCATGGCATATAGTAGGTCTTAACAAATACTGCTTTAAAAAGAGGGTGAGAACCTCCCTTCACACTAATGTTTAGTAGAGAATAGAGCGGAAGGGACAATCTTTAAAATCCAGTAAACAGGAAGAGCAGAGCCATGGAGTCAGCATGCCTGGATGTTATTCCTCACTATGATCTGGGCAAGCACTGTTGGAAGACACTTCTCCATGGATCTCTGTGTTTCTGTACATCTTAGCAAGAGGCACTGACTGCCTTTATTCTACATCTTTTCAGGGATGTTTCTAGAGCAAACAACCTTGGGAGACAGATATTGTGTCTTTTTCCAGAGCAAAGGGCAGATATATTTACTGTCCGGTATGATAGAAACAGGGATCCCTTTGGGGAGAGAGACAGGCCAGCTCACTGCTCATAATAAAAGACCTGGGCTCCTGAAGTCCAGATGCTTCTCCCGCTGTTTACAGGTGCCATAGGGCCTCTTCATGTCACCTGTGGGAGTTGGGATCTGGGGACCAGAACACACACTGCCCCTTGGTTACTGCTCCTGCTGTAAGTAATAATGTAAGGAATCTTGTGTCTTCTGCTAGCATCCATTTACTTAGCAAATTAACTTGCTAGTTTGTAAGAACTTGGGTCTTTCATTGTTCTAGACAGTTACCTAAACTCCTTACATCTCAGAATCTAACCTATAAAATGGGGATAACATGAATGATTGAAGAGTGAGACAGTCCACGTAAAATGCTTAGCTCTGCACCTTACACATAGTTTGGGCTCAGTGAATGTTAGACCTTATTATATTTTAAATAAAATGCATCACAGTTCAGGTCAGATCATCTGAGACTGGTATGTAATGTGACTAATACCTTTAGATATGTAGAACAATCATCTATGATTAAACTATTCGAAGTATATTTTGCATTTAACAAAATTACATTTAATGTAAACCAATAAAAGCCTGCAGTCAGGATTAAAGAAAAAAATATGCTCAAGGCAAGGGAGAGAACTTTCGAGTTGCAGCTGCCTATAAGGTCAATGCAGGTGCCACGTCTGGGTCGACACAAGTACCGAGTCCAAAAGGCAAGGGGAGAGAAAGAAGGCATACTAGTCAGATGGCATTTAGGGTGCCCTGTGTAGGTCTGTGCTCCACATTTTAAGGAAAACATTAACAGATAAGCATGAATACAGAGAAGAGAAGCATCAATAATTGGGGGCTTGAAAACTCATAAATTCTTCAAATACTTCAGGATTATCTTTACAGGAAATGTGAAGGGATCCATTTGACATAGCCCTAGAAGGCAAGAGTTGGGCAGCAGAGGTTACAGGGAAGTCTGCTTGGCCTCAACACTGATTCAGAAATGAACCCAACATGGGAGTAATGAGCGCCCATTAGGAGAGGCTGGGAGGTGCTTTTGGGGGATAAGATGACTCAAATCAGGGCCTCTATTATCCTTGCTAATCACTTAGATTCAGATTCTAGATCTCCTGAAGCTGGGAGCAGAAAATCTGAATATTCATGAACCTATCAAAATAGACAGTCCTGGTGACTGACACATTTTCAGGAATCTGACAAACAAGTTTGCCAGGACATGCTGGGTGAGAGCCTGTCAGAGCACTGGGGTTCATTCTAGCTCCATGATCCCATCTCTGGCTCCTGCTCAACACCCCCATGCCTCTGGCTACTTAGTTCTTCTAGGGCAAACCCACTGTGACCTTGCTTCACTGTTACCAGATATTTGAATCTGTCCAGGCTCCTGAGTTTCAAGCACTCACTTCTCTGTACCTTTTTTTCTGTTCGTAACTGTATTATCTTATCACCTGACAGTGAAGTCTTGATGAATAAAACCCAAAGAATCTATAATTGGTTACAGTTTATTTAAAAAGTGAGGTGGGGGTAGAAATGCACCACTCAGACCCCCTGCTGCAGGAAGCACAGCTAACAGGTGCCCCCCCCCCCTTCCCTAAGAAGCCTCTGGGCAATGACTGAGTGCAGGGGGACTGTGGGGACTTCTCTGCTAGGTGACCCTGGTTCTTGGCACTGCAGTCTGCAAGCCTGACTGCTCGGTCTCCCTCCTCCCTCTCCTTCCTTCATAGGGGTGCAGCAGCTCTCCCCCATTCTCCCTTTTCTCCTTTTCACTCACAAGCACCGCCTCCATGAGAGTCTCCTTTGTGTCTAAACTTGGCCTGAGCCTCTGAGCACCGCCTGAGAAAGCAAGGACCTGGGGCCCGCTCACTGCATTACAGGAGGACAGGGCACCTCCTGGGAAGCAGGTGCCACCATGGTCCTCGGCACAGGGTGATGGTCTACTTGGAGGCTGGGAAGATGTCCCAGTGGAAGGGAACACATTTGGTGGTACGTGAACTGGGCAACTAAAAGATGTGGCTGCAGCAATGCCTAACAAGATAGACGGGGCAGCCAGGACTCTCAGGGGTCCTGACACCACCATGTGGAAGGAAAACATGAGACGGAAGGCCTTGAAGACACCTCCAAGAGATCCACGGGGCCTCTCTAGCAGTGGACAAGAATTTCTGAACCCTACATCAGACACTGGGGAAGAGGAATGGATTACCTTAGGGGTGTGAATTGACAGTGACCCTGGATCCTGTATCATCATACCTCCCCTATAGGACAGGGTGCTTACATGGGCCAAGTGCAGAGGGAATTCTGGCTACCATCCAGCTTGCATTGGGTTCATGGGGCCCTCTGTCATGGGTACAGACAGTGGTACAGGTAGCCCAGGCCTCTGTGTCTGATTGATTAGAGGGTGAGGTATTGGAGGCACTGGGGGGTGAAGTACAGAAAGTTTGGGTCCTCCCAGATTCCTATGTGGAAATCCTAATCTCCAAAGGGACAAGTGATGGTATTAGGAGGTAAGGCCTTTGGAAGGTGATTAGGTTGTAAAGGTGGAGCGCCCCTGAATGGAATTAGTGCTTTCACACAAGGGCACAGAGTTAGCTCCCTCTTCCCACCATGTGAGGCCACAGTGAGAAATCGGCAGTCTGCAACCTGGAAGAGGGCCCTCACCGTGCTGGCACCCAGATTCTGGACTTGCAGCCAGGTGAACTGTGAGCAAGACCTTTCTGCTGTTTATAAGTCACCGATTGGTACTATAGCATTTTGTTAGAGCACCCTGGGGCGTCCAAGACAATGAGGTAAATCCACATAAGAGCCACAGTGCAGATCCCTGGAATCCTGAAGACCATCCATCCCACCAGGGTAGGAATTACAAGCTTCTGAGCATCAGCCCGCGGCAATGACAGACACAGTCTAATCAACTGACCAGAGGCAGCAAGCGGCCACACCACCAGACTACCCACTCAGGTTCCAAAAGACCTGCCATGTGTCCCCAGCTGCTCACTGGGAGGGGGGATCCCCCAGGAGATCCTCAAGGCACAAAGGCACAAAGGCAGAAGGGGCTGGCAGTAGTCAGTTGTCACATGGAAACAGAGCTGGGATCACACCTGGGCAGGGCCAGAAAGCCTGAGTTGGAGAAGTAGCCCTGACTCGTCCATCATGACATGCTGCGCCAGGCAACAGACAATATGTCAGGTATTTAAAACCAATCCCAAACATTCTTGGAGAGTCCTAGGGTTGGTGCGCTTTCCACACAATTTTGTTCTGGACTGTACACTGAGAAATCACCTTCCCAGTGACAGATCTGAGCCAGGAAAGATGCTGAGTCATCAAAGAAAGATGGAAGATTATTTACTATCTGGATTTTGCCGAGACAGGAAGGCAAAGAAAAGCAGGCAGAAACCCTTCCATAGAATTCTAAACTACTGAAGAAACAGTTTCCTAGTAAATTCTCACTTATCCCATAAGACTGTTCTTGAAGTCCCTAGGGATATCTTAAGGTTTTCGTTCTTATATTATTTAAATCTGCTAGATGTGCCATCTAGAACTCGGTATTTCAGATTATCTTCTTAATTATTATGTATTCAACAAATACACTAAATTCCTTGTATTTAATTCTTTTTATCAGCAAGGCAAGTATGAATTATGGCCTAATTTTTGAGAAATTATTTGAAAATATTGGCAATAACAGATCATTAAAATAAAACATAATCAGGTAACATACATTCAGATAGCCACATCTTCAAAGAGAGAAGAACTCCTCACCTGGCCTAGGGTGGGGATGAGGAAAGAAGTATTCACAGAAGACCAGGGCTTTGGAGATGAGCAGGAATTTGTCAGGCAGTGAAAACAGGTGGAGAACTCCCTCCCCCCATCATTCTATGTGTGTTCTAAACCCAGCAAGTGTGTGCCTTGGCTACAGTCTCAGCATGGAGGCAAGACAGGGGAGCAGAGTGAAAGGTAGGTAGGGCTCCCCCGGTCCTGGGAGGCTCAGGGCTCTGAACTTGGGATATCTCTAGTGATCGGAGGCCAATGAGGGAGTTAAAACAAGGAAATAACACAGTGGATGAGACTTGGAAAATGCCCGGCTGTGGAGGAGGGGGCAGATTTGCAGAATTGATTTCCTGGAGTCCCCCAAGGTCTCCTTATACCATGTCCTGCTCATAACCAGCACGTCCATGACTGATTCATTATGTGTTTACCACTGGGTTCGTGCTTTGTTCAGCCCTGTCTCCTCCCCAGAACATACACAGTGTGAGAAGGCACCTGGATGGCTCCATATGATTCCTGGCATCTAGTAGGACGTGTGGGGTGGTGGGTGACTGAGGGAAGGGCTGTTGCCAGAGACAAGCCGGGCCCTCATCCCCAGGGTGGGGGAAGGGTCCACTTTTATGGTTGGGGATTACCCAGGGTGCAAAGGAAGAGAGGGCAGGAATGCTGATGCAGCACAGGTCATAGACTTATGGGGCCAGAGCTCTTGGTCTAATGCAAAGGGGGCAAAGGTTAAAGGCATTCCTGTGAACTAGCTCACTGGCTTCTTTCTGGATGCTTCAGTCTCTGAACCCCAGAGACTTTTCTTTTGAGCTCATCTCTGAGTCCTCCTGCCTCTTTTCCTCTCTGGGTGGCAAGGTCTTGAGGACTAACATAAGGTCAATGGAAATGTTCTTCAATTGGGCAGGTGCTTCCTGAAACCCCAGCAGTTTGCTGAGGTGCCATGGGGAATGCAGGTCATTCATGGCAACAGGGTAACTGTTTCCATTTTTATTTAAAAAAAAAAAAAACGATCAAAAAGGTATTTCAACATTGTGTCCCTATAGCAACAGAAGAGCTTGAGACCCTAAGTCTTGCTCTGTGAGCTTAACAGTGGGTACTCAGGACATTACACTGACTCCCCACAGGAGTTGCCACAGTGTAGTCCTGCCCTGGGGTGGGGGTGGGAGGCTTTGGCCAATTTAGAATTGAAATGTGTTCCTGTTCTCAGTCATATGCTGTCTAACTTACACCCACAGTAGACTGTGTTCAATGACTGGGAGCCTAAGAGACACTCAGAGTAAAATATAAGTACAGGAAGAAACTGCCATGACAAGAATTCTATGAATTTACCTCAAATTGACTTTCAGAAGGTCCTTAGCTTGTATTCGTTTGATCAAGATTATTTATTTGCAAATAAGTGCTTACAAAAGTGCCTTCTTGCCTTGTCATTTCAAAACAAACACTTCAAACATAATTATAAAAATGTATGAAAATAATCTCGCTGATTTTTTGAAGGCACAAAATGTCAAGGATTCCAGCATCAGCTCACTGAGAGCAGCTCTCAATTTAGAAATCAAGCTGAGAATTAGATTCTTGGGGGAGAACCAGGAAGAGGTGTCCAGTTGATTCTTGCCAGCAACACGCTGGGGGCCAGGGGGATGAGGGGGCTAGGCTGGAGGCCGCGTGTCAGGCTGTTACCAGGATACCAGGTGTCAGGTAACTGGGGGGTAAAACACCCAGGCAGAGAGGGAAGCAGAGTTCTGAGCCCCAGGGGGCACTGATGACTGAAGCAGAGTCTGAGCGAGGCAGGACAGCTACACAGTCAAGACCTGAGATCTCACAAGGCAAGAAAGAAGAGGGTGATGGAGTGTGTGAAGGGCCAAAAAGTCATACCTTAAGGACTGACATTAGGTCTCTGGTAGCTGCTGTAGCTGCAGCAGACGGTTGAGGGTAATAAGGGCGGGGATGTACAGAACACCCAAACAGGAGGCACAGACCTCAGGCCACCGAGACAAATGAGGGTATGCACCGGCCTGGGTCCCACTCCCGGCAGACGACAGGATGCCGGCAGGTGCCCTTCAGAGCACATGGCCAACATGCCGTGAATACCAACACAGGACAGTTTTATACAAAAATCAGAATACAACGTGATCTGATTAGCAGCTTCATTAAGAAGGGGGGAAAAAAAAGGAAGATGCGTGAAACTTGGAATAACATTCACCGAAATATGGAAATTTCTCTTTTACCTCCATCCACCTCTGCTCACTATTAGAATTCCTCAGTATTTTTCTGAACAAAAATGTCCCACTCTTTCTTGGAGTCGCAAGACAATCAGCATGACAGTACTGAATTAATTCCTCATTTGCTGGCTGAAAGAAACTCAGAGCTGAATTGCCAAAGGGCAAAACAGAGCGAGTGACACCATACATCTCTGCTTTTATATATGTCCATTTGATTACTGCGCTTGTATGTCTGTATTATCCCGGTGATCTAACAGTTGTTGCCTTACTTCATTTACTGAGTGCTAAGGTATCTATTAGCAGGAATTGTGCTTTGAAAAGTATTATTAAATATCTGGAATTCTTAATAGATATTCCCGGAAGTTCAGCCGATAAATCACAAATGGAGAAAGGAGAAAAAAAAAAAAAAACACATCCCAGGAAATGCTCTGTTAGGAGGACATGCCTTGAAAAGCTGCCCTGGGACTGTGCCTGCCTGGTGGCTGGGTTGCTGCTGGGGCTCAGGTTTGAAACCCTTCTGCGCTCACAAGTCCAGGCTCTCGCCTGCTTTTCCTCAGGGCCGTGGGTACTTCTGATGTCTAGACCCCCCTTCTGCTAGCTACTCCTATCAGCTACAACCACTACTCTGCCTTTCCTCTTCTTTCTGACACCATCCTGCCAGGGCTTCGGCCAGCACAGATCACCCTTTTGCATATACACATACCTTTCTCCAGGTAACATAAAAAGAACCAACCAACTCCCCAAAATTCCAACTTGGCCAGCCACCTCATCCTCACTGAGCTTGGTTCTTTCTTAAGATGTACCTTTGTTATTCAACTTCTGGTTTTACTGTCCCACTTCTCACATTGATCTTTATCTAGGAAGAGAACGCTAAACATTCGAATGGATATACCCCATAGCAGCCTAGATTTGGGATACAGCCTTATTAGATAAAAAAGTCTTCATTCCTTTCCCAACTACAAAGAAACTGTTATGGACATGACAATTTATTTGGCCCCTGCTTAGCTTGGAAACACTGAAAGTCAGGGGGCAAGAAATACTTGGGAGGCAAACCACCAAATCTGGATAAGGGATTTTTCAGCTCACACCTTCACACAGAACATGTGAACAGAGAGAGAAAGAGAGAGTGAGTTTTTTTTTTAATCAGTTGTAAATTCAGCACTATGAATAGAAAATATTCATAGGGAAGTGAGGCAACTAGCACACAGATTCTTTACACAGCCATTAGAAGGGGCTCGGCCAAAGGCAGGCGCTGTTTGCTCAAGGGGAACAGATTGCGAGTCACCAGCAGGGTTGGAGCTCTGTTTCCCCTGATGCTCATGGTTTGGCTGTGGGCTGGCTCACCTTCGACCTGTTGGCTGATGTTAAGTATTAGGCCTGCTAAAACCTTCCCCAAACTTAGGAGAATGAGACAGATGGAGCTGCAGCTGTGCTGGCTAGAGGGGAGTCCACAGCCACTCGGTCCCCCACTACTCCTAGAGGGCCCAGGGCTCTCAGCACATGGTTTAAAACCCAGCGGCCTAGACATCCCTCAGCTGCTGCTTGTGGGAGACTTCTAGGATGCCACGATAACGCCGATCCTCTCAGGCTGAGCAACCTGGTTCTAATCACTGCTTAGTCTATGGAGGACACCACCTATTGACTGGTCTCATTGTTGTCTTTTTAAAATGAGATAGTATGGTCAATCCTTTCCTGTTTAGACATGAATAGACATTCTCTTTGGTACACTTAACATACCTTTGCCCCCACAATATAGTAGCCAGTTGTTATTATTTAGATTTTGAAATTAATGGGCTGATTGTAGTATTATAGCTCAAATGGATTTACTGTTATATTTGGCCCAATGTGATTTCAAGTAAGAATTACTTCTGACCATTTGGATGGAAATTCAGGGACATTAAAAGAAGCCATGTTTACACTGTCTGGTTCATCACGTGCAAATACTGTGCATTAAGATGGGAAATACCACCCCCCCCCCCAAAAAAAAGATGGGAAATACCCATTCATGAAAATAATGAGAACTGACATCAATAATATAATATATATTATATATATGATATATATAATATATATAAAATATATAATAAAATAACAGGTTTACAGATTCTGAGACATATATAAAGCAGCAGATTTGCTCCTTCTGCTTAAAAGCATATTCATTCCCTCCATCCCCCATTTGGTCTGAACCATAAGCCAAAAACAAAGCCCTCTGGTCTGTTAGCACAAAGCCTTATAAAATCAGCCCACGTTGGACATTACAGCTTCCATTCTATGAAAGAGCAGGGTGTGGGGTGATGAGTCTGATAGCGGAGAGGAAACAGCAGCAAGGAAAGCAGCGGGTCAGTGGGTGCCCCCAGACTCCAGCATTCAGAAAACATCCGCGTGGATAGCACTGTGAACAAAGACAATGATGATAAAATTGGTGCTTTTGTTTTATACGTCTGGCACAGATGGGCCTGGCATGCTTCATGTTTCATTTTCATGAAACCCTGCCACATTTCTACTGTTCGCAGGCAAAAGTCCATGTGAAGGGAGCCCATGACTTGCTGGTTGCTTTTCTCTTAATGCTCCAACTTAAGCCTGAAGAAGGAATCTGAACACTTCTCAGATCGGCTGAGTGAATATAATCTGATGCATACCTTGGGGACTGAATGATTCAGATATCAACATGCATTTTAACTAAAATGAGTAAGTATGACTTTCCAGTGAGACATTACGTTCTAATATAAAACTTTCTGTTGAGGTGATCACACAGCTGCATACTTTACACACACATGCCTTTTCCCTCAACAGACTGAAAAAATGTTTTGTTCCTCATTCGGACACATATTGCTGACAATGCACTCTTTTCCTTTATAATACAACCCTGGAAGGAAGTCTCTGCTACCATGGAATTTGCACCAGTGTTTAGACTGGGTGCTGAGTGTGATTGTGGCCAGTGTGAGTACCCCCAGGACCTCTGATGGACAAACACACCTTCAGTCTTGGCCCCAAACACTAACTACATGGTGATTGTTAGCAGAAAATAAAAACCTTTAAACACCACACTAAACAGTAAGTGTCAGGTTTTGTTTTTTGATTTTCCCCCCCCCAAGTAAACCGAGTATCATTTGGTTTTAGCTACATCTGGCATATTTATATAATTTCTTCACAATAAAATACAATTAATATATTTATTTCATACCACCTGTCTTAACACATACCAATGAATATCTCATTGCCACTCGCAGTTGTCCAGTTTTAGGAAAGGGCCTTAAAAATGACAGCAGTCTAGGGCTGTTTGGGTTCAAGGCCGCTTCCTGCTTGGAAGGATGAGCTAGGTCTGCTCTTAATAAAGGGGGAGTAAGAAACAGCAAACTAAACCAGTGTGAACAGGCTCTGTGAACATCATGGAATCTTCTAGTGACTTCCCCAAGTCAAAGCCAAAGCTATCGAGGAATCTAGTTCTAAAGGCTTATCTCCTTATAAAAACAAAACAAATCCCTCTCATGAAGCCCTAGGCAAACAAGTTAGGTTTATGCTTTTGTTCAAAGGGCAAGACATTCCACCCCCAAATGCCAGTACATACTCTTTAAAAAAAAATTTTTTTTTGCCAGTATATACTCTTAAAAACAGATGGAGTACCAGGTCCGTAAATTATGAAACCTTCACATAAAGGTTCGAAAGCTGTGAGGACAGGCCAACTGCTCTCATCTGCATTCAGTAGTGTTTTATGTCTTGGTCCCAGGGATCAAATATCTTACACTGACCGTATTTGGACATTTCTCCATACCTCTCTACAGAAGCATATACTGCTATATACATCAAAGATTAAAGGTAATCAGAATAATTCACAACTGCTCAGCAGCTCTAAGTGTCCGAAGTAAAACTAGCAGTTTAGCAATTTAAAAAACTGTGTCACTGATTATTAAACCAGCTGACTTCCCGGCAAGTACTTTAATACACTGACATTTGTCAGTTAGATACACTTGTCTGGAGGTTGGACTCTTAACATCACACCATAAGGCACTTTACTTGGCAAGTTAAGCATTTTAAGCAAGAGCTGAGGTAAAGTCACAGGGGCAGCTCATCAAATCTGACCCCTGTAGGATGTTAGGGCTGCCCCAGAGGTGAGCCCAAACTTTGGCCACTTTAAGAAAACACAGTGCTTGCAGAGGAGAGCATTGTACTCAATGCTGGAGACCATGTTTTAATAGAGGAATGTGACTAGTAGGTACAAACTGGATCACATCCACATGGATGTGGTATAGAAAACACCTTCCTGCATGTAACATGAGAGTGAGAGAAGGAGGGAGAAGAAAGGAACTAAGGGGGGCTGGCTTGGAAAATCCAGATGTGGGCAGACCTAGATGAAAAACACTCTCCAAAATCTGGCAAGCTGCCCTGTATAGGAGGGACTGCACACTACCTGTGTAGCTCTAGTGTATCAGAGATATGTTTTAACCCATTAGGAGGAATAATTTTCAAAAAATTAGAGCAATTCACACATGAATACATACCTGAAAAGATGCTCACCATCTTTAGTCACTAGGAAAATGCAAATTAAAACCACAATGAGATATCATTATGCATTCATTAGAATGACTAAAATAAAAAAGACTGATAATGTCAAGTGTTGGTGAGGATGTGGAGCCCCTAGAACTCTCACACATGACTGGTGGGGATGCAAATCCACATAGCCATAATAGGAAACAGTCTGGTAATTTCTGGCCATATGACCCCACAATCCCATTCCGAAGGAGATGAAAACATGTATCTGTGTAAAGACCTGTCCCTGAATGTTTATACTGGCTACATTCACAGTTGCCCACAACTTGGAACCATCCAAATGCCCATCAAAAGAAGCACAAATGGACACACTGTGGTATATCCACACAGTGGAGGACCACCCAGGAATAAGAGGGAATAAGGACTCTAGATGCAACAACGGGAATGAATCTCAAAGGCATGATGCTAAGTGCGATCAGGCCGCATTCCATTTATGTGACATTCCAGAAGAGACCATACTGTAAGAACACCAAGAACTGGGTGTGAGGAATGTATAACTTGATTGTGGTGAAGGTTAGGTGACTGTACGCATTTGTCAAAACCCATCCAGCTGCAAACCTGAGGAGAATTACATTTACTATATGTAAATTAAGCCTCAAAAAAATTGTGAATACGCTACATAAAAATACAGTGTTCCTTGTTGTGAAAAGTTCTTGAACACATCTAGGTGATCTCCTGTCACAGAAGCTATGAGACATATTCCCACATTCAAGGACCAAGTGGATAATGTTCCATTGAAGGGATCTTAGGATTGTACAGTTTTATAATACTATGACTTTCTGTTCTTCATCTCCAGTTATTTAGAGTAACTCAATGACTTCTTTTTAATACTTGGAAACAAGTCTGCCCCATCTTGTGTCATATTTATTTTCTAGAGACAATGTAAATCCTGTGGTTCATATAATCTTCTGAAGTCTAATAATTGTGTAAATCAATAGTCTGAATTGTCATTTATTTCTATGTTATGTTTTACTTTATCAATGATACAGAAATGAGCAAGGCTAAATCAAAGGGTGACAACAGAGAAGACAAATATATATAAATTAGACACCTAAAAAAGGGAGATCACATTATCTTAAGCTGAAGATGGGCTACTGTGAGGCCTGGTTTAGTGTTAGGTCTGTGGGAGATCCTGCAAGGTTCTCGTTGCTCTCCCTATTGACATTTGTGGATGTATGCTACTCTCTATTCCATTAGGGAAACATCATCTCTTAAGTGAATGTGGCTTTATATACAAATGGGGATGCGACTGTCCACCAGATGGTTGTAATTGTGGTCAGTTAACATTGCTTTTTATTTTCTATTTATCCTTCGGTTATACTAGAGCTGAATGTTGGCTTTCTGCAGAGTTTTTTTTGTTTGTTTGTTTGGTGTGCTCCAATACAAGCCAAATGTGGGAGACCTCCAACAGTTCCTCACTACGTTACAATGATGTGAGAATGATGTCAATCCATCCACAGATGGATTCTGTGTGCGTTTGTGTGTACAACCAGAGGTCTATAGCTCAGGAGAGGGGTCCTACAGTTGTGGTCACTGGAGTCAGGGTTTGGACCATTGCTCACATAACCAATAGGGCTTTTATCCACCAACAATGTCACCTTTTCCATAATAATGTGGCTTGTGGGAGACTTCCAAACTCAGGTAGCTCTAGACGGAAAGGGAAGCCTGGCCACAACTGGTGGTAAGCACCCAGATAGCGTATTAAGCCTTTCTAAAATTGTGCTTTCCTTGTCTTTAGAATGTGGCCCTAGCACCTGGCAGGATATTTTAAGTATTAGGAATGGTGTGGGAAGCACCCAGAGGCACACACTTGGCCTGCAGTCATGCTTCATGCATGGTGAAGGATCTTGGTTCCTGATTCCCTCCAGAACCACTCACTTCTGAAATCATTATTGGCTCTGAAAGAAAAATTCCTACACCTGGAATATGACCCAGGATTAGTCACAGTGCTTGGTGGCACCACATGGTGCTACACTTTTCCCCATGCTATGCTATGGCAGTTTTCAAAGCTGCTTTTCAGTTAGAATGGTGTTTACAAGTCTGTGTATTAGCAAGAGTGTAAAAAGTTTACTGAGTTTACAGTAATTAATTGCAGCAGCATCAGTATAGGTTAATTTAAATAGTGCACGCTTAGGGGAAAGTGTATGCAGTGGGCAGTTTTGTGTTCTGAGCAGCAAAGAGGGCCTATCTGCAGACTATTTTTTTTTTTTCTATCTGCAGACTATTAAATACACATTCTCAGCTACAAGTTATCAATGCATTTATAATACTTAATAGTCTGATTATCGTGTGGTTGAAACCAAGTGCAGTCAACTCTTGACCCCCATGACTAAGATAAGATGTGTAGAGATGCATTGTGCACTCAGGACAGATGACAAGATGTGAAGGGTATAAAGAAAAAGATATAAATCTGACTGATAAGATAGAAAAGAAGATAGTCTTTTCACCCCATTTTGGATAAAGATCAGTACTCATAATCCTTTTTTTTTTTTTTTAACATACTAAACATGGAAATCAATCACAGCCATTCAGTATAAATAAGGTGTTTTTTTAAATGTGATTGTTCCCTAGCAATATGCAGTACCCAGTACCCAGTACCCTACACCCACAGACTCTGCACAAGGCAAGGTGTGCAGAACACTCAGGCTTTCTCAAGGCTTCTGGCAGTCGGAAGGGGCACACCTAGTCTTCCTGGGCCATTTAGCCCTCCTCAAGTGAGCTACGGAGAAAACTGGTACGGAACTTCTGGGGCAGTTGTCACAGAGCGATAACAGGAATAAAGGGCCACTGTCTGTAAGAAGTTAACAGCCAAGCGTTCCAGCTGAAATGGCCTCGGAGAGCAGACCAGGACGACAGGGGTGAATGCGACAGAACTGTTGCTGTGCCTCTCTCCATGTCAGGCCGGCCAAATCTAATTGTATGCAACTCATTTACCATGGCTGGAAAACAACAGATCCAGCTTATGAGAAAACAGAGATTTCACCAAAAAATTTCCCTGGGGAAATGTATGAAATTGAGCCTTTTCCTTATGACTATGATTTTGAAACTGTAACCTGCATCAACTCAAATTACCATCACATGCTTGAAATCAATTTGTCGAGAATGACTCTATCCATAATGGATGGCAAGACAAAAAACAAAAAACAAACAACAACAACAAAAATCACCCCAAAAAGCCCACCACAAAACCAAAGCAAAGCAAAGCAACAAGCAGGCTTGGCACCTCTGTTTGGAAATTGGCTAAGAGATAATGTGCAAAACTCAAAACTTTCTAGTATTCATAAGATATAAAAAAACATTTAAAACAAATGATTTGACAGCTGCAAATGCAGGATAACACCTAGTTGAATTATAGAAACAGTGTGGATAATTACTTTTTTTCAAACGTTGGGGCTCTGTGGACCAAGGTCCTGTCTGAGCCTCCCTGCAGCAGTTAATGTGCAATAATACATATCCACTGTCATATTGCCCTAAGTCTCTTTATCATCCACACATCAGTGAGAATGATGAGAGGCGTCCCAGGATTCCAGCAGTCTTCTTTGAAGGATCCACACGTTAATTACTGCACTAATTATGGTTTTTGAATAACTAACTGAAGTAAGCAGCCTATGGGAGGTACGGGCATAAACCTAAGACCGAGAAAACGCTAGTCACTGAGTCATCAGTGTAAACTGACACATCGAACAGGTTTAAAAGAAGCAGAAGCAGTGGATTTTTAAAAGACAAGCATCTTCAATAATTAGGGCTCCGTAAAGCAAAAAGAAATGTTATTTCTTAATGGCAAGTGCATTTAAACTGTTATCTAAAGATCTGAAGGTAAGCCTGCTTAATTCACTGCTTCTTCTTTTGTTATTAGGAAAACATAATTGTTCCAAATAATTAGCACTAGAGTACATCACCAAGCTGACAACAAAATTATAGAAATCTTCATATTCGGATCCCTCTAGCTGGCTATTAGGAACAGTTTCTGATCATAACCCATTAGTTGAAGTGCTGTGAGTTCTTGATTGCCACCAAATAACCTCAGATATCTGCCTAAGTTAACAGCCTCTATTTATTCAGGGTTTTCTTGACAGTAAGAATTGCTTAGGATTTTTACAGCTGCCACACAAAAGAATGGTATTCGTACGTACTTGCAAGATTAAGTGATACAATAATTGAAACAGGGATTTTAAATACATTTTTAACTCCTAAATTCCTAAATGAAAACCTGAAAAGACTTTTCAATTTTTAATAGTGGTGCCGCCCTGCTTCTCAGAGACTGGGATGGCTCCATCTCATATCCTGTGATGTTCATCTTAATTTTTTTCTTTTTTTTTTTTTGGCTTGCAAAGTACTCCCACCTTTTACCAAATATCCATTTCACTTTTAAGCTTTCTTTAACAATCAGTAACAGATACATCACATTTTTTTATTATTAAAAAAAATTCCCCACATGTGAGCAATGTTGGGAGTATACTTCACTTGTTACTAATCATTTAAAACTAGCTCAGCAGCATTCTGTGAGGCAGAGGGAAAAGAAACAAAGAGGCACAGTGTAGTTTTAAAGACAGTGAACCAAATGACCTGCTTGCCAGAAATTGCTGTATGAAGCTCCTGTGAAAAAAAACAAAACCAAAACCCAGACATGATGGAGAAGCTTCTGCTCTGCTGGTTACACAGCTAGCTGCTGGGAACAGCTTATTGGTAATGTAACATGTGGCCAATGAGAATGTGTTGGAATCATCTAATAATTTTGTAATCGGTACTGCCATTTAAAGTTACTCTGGAAATTCTTCTGTGCCAAGAGCTTAGCTGATAAACCCACAAAGCTTTATGTTTTATCCCATGAGGGGGAACTTTGATTACTCTGGTAATTAATGATGTTGGAGAGTAATATGGATTTTCTGTTAAGATTTGAGTTTGAAGTTAATTAGTCTTCACGTTATGATTTGCTGATTAATTATGGATATTTAGTTATAAAGAGAGATGTTAATTATTAATCTCAAAAAAAATCATCTAGTGTAATTAACTAAAACTTTGACATCAGTTAAAATTCCCATTGAGTATAACTTCTGAGATTATCAATTACGGGGGAAGAGCAACGAGCATGTGCCCTCCGAAGGAAGACACCCTCCACTCCCCGGGAGCAGCTGGGGCTGCCGGGCCACCCAGGGCCCTGCCAGCATCTGGGCACAGGAATGGCATTGTGTGTACCAGGGCACACATCTCAGTGTCTCGTGGCAAATCCTCACAGTGTGGAACATCTTCTACGAGAGCATGCTACAAAAGAGATTCCAGTCTGAGCGCTACCTTGGTGAACTGTCAAGCAATGCCGTGGCCTCTGAGTGGGAATGTGCCCTTGAGACCGACGGGCTTCATTAGCTCTGTTAAACTCAGAGATGAACTTCGCTGTTGCTACAGATATCTTTATTTTCGGCAGCAGCTTTTGCAACTATCGAGACAATACTGCAGCACAAGCACTAATTAGTGTTCTACTCACATAACTCGAAATCACCTTTGTGGGTAAAAACATTTTTTTTCTGCATCTTTTCCCCTAATCTGTCAGCCACATGATCTCTGTTACCAAAAAGAGGAGGGGGATGTGATTAGGAAGAAGGGTTAAACCAAAAAGCATCATTGGCACATCACTGTCCTGGAATTCCCCCCCGTCACACAGAGTCTGAACAGGGATCTGTTTACATTATCTCTAGATCATCTTGACAATATTTATTCTCTATTTACCTAAATGAGGCAATATGATGATATTTATTGCTCAGAATGGCTAAATATAGACTTTTCTTGAGCACTCAGTACCATAGTGGGAGGTTTTGCTCTAATCTACATCTTTAAACTGACAAGCTAGAGAATTCCTAATGAATGCCTCCTTTCATCTGGATGTCTGTGTGTATTTGACAGTATAAATATTTAGCAATATTGGAGTCAGCTTGTGATTTTACCCAGATGGACTGATTGATGCCTTGGCTCGATGTTGCCAAAGACAATCCATGTAGTTATATAAGCAATTTCCCTCTTACTTCCTAAGAAGCAATTAGGTGGCCAAAGGCAGCAACCCCAAAATAGTAGAAATACTTCTGGTATCAGCTGACAAGTCTGAGGGATAAATAAAATATGGTACTTAAATTATTACCACTTTACTTTCATGAATCATGGGATTAAAGCTTTCACTTCTAAAGTACATATAAATTGCAGGGTTTCTTATGTCTGTAATTTGCAAGAATCTAAGTTAAAATACCAGCTAATCAGTCAACTCACATTCACCTTGGGAAAAGTACCACCCTTTCTTGTCATTTTTGTAAATTGCATGCCTAAGCACCAATGTTATTTTGAGAAGAAAAGTCGCTTGTTGTCAATAACACATACTGCAGTCTAGTTAAAACAACATTTGTTAGGGTTTAATCGCAAATGTAATCCGCTTTTAAAGTTTAGACAGAATGCTCAGAGAAATTCAAGGGAAGGATAATAAATCATTTTCCTCATCTTGGGCGTGAACAGGGTAGACCTGATTCATTCAGGTATGTCGCTGTAACCGCATACGGGATGGATTCTCTCCTGTGAAACAATGAAGGATCCGCGCTCAGAAAGGAACTGCTAAGTGGCACTACCCCCACCTCCCCATCACACACACCACACACACACACACACACACACACACACACACACACACACCATGGATCCCCCCACCCCGTCTATCGACATTGCTTTCTTCTATGTAAATCACAATGAGAATGACATCAAAGAATTACAGTCTTTTTCTCATCATCACTGTAATCCAGCTGCGAAGGTTGATAAGCTCTTGCTAAAACTTAGAATGGGTTTTCAGAACTCTGGGCACCGGCAGTAGGTACCCTCCACTCAGTCTGGCGTCACGTAGAAGGAGATGCCAACAAGGATTATGTTAGGTACCCTCATGCAGGCTCCTGCTTCGGGAGGGAAAAAATAAAAGCTACACATTATTTTTGGCACCAGCAGAAGTCATGCATTTCTGTGGTGCCACTGCTTCCCCCACCTCTCACCCACTCCTGCCTCCTCTTGTTGCTTTGTTTTCTATTAACTCATCCCAATCGTTGTATAACCCATGCAATAACCCGGGAGAAAGGGCAGGCAAGACATTATTCTTCTTGACGCTAATACCTATAGATCCTATTCTGGTGTGATACCTCGCCCTATCACAAGATATCTCAGCTAACAGAATCCTCAGAAGTCAACAACTGGCATTTATAATGTATTCCAGAGGCGAGTGGGATGTGATGCCCGTTGGTAATCAGATACACACAAGATTTCTTGGGATGAGCTGTCTAGCTACGATGTGCGGCAGCTTCAGGTGGAGGACAGATCAGTCATGTACCTTCTTGTGCATGGCAGTTTCTTATTTCTAAAAAAAATTATCCTGTGCCTGCTGGCTGCTAGATGAAAATAAATGTCTGCAGTATTCTATTTATTGGATGTGATTACTAATAAATTGGTTATTGATCAGATATAGAGGGCCGGGGTCTGAGGAGCAACCTGTCGGTATCTATCTGTTCCATTGACCCACTCTTCAATTGGTCTGGCGAAGCCATTATTGGCTTTGTTTCCTTATTTGAGGCCTGGAAGTTCTGTAATACAGTGAGGAGGGAATGC
The DNA here is from genome assembly GCF_048418805.1 of Vulpes vulpes. Lineage (NCBI taxonomy): Eukaryota > Metazoa > Chordata > Mammalia > Carnivora > Canidae > Vulpes > Vulpes vulpes. The sequence goes on along the minus strand of NC_132784.1, from coordinate 54,721,547 downwards.
AAGATGCTGCTTACTTAATGTAACAGATATCTACCTCTTTCACAACTGTCGAGAGAATCTCTGTATTCATAGATGAGTCTGGCATTTGGGTGAACCGGGTAACAACCACAGAAACAAAGTTTTGAATGAACAGCAGTTTTGTTTTGTTTTATTTTAATCAAATTTGTCATTGAGATGGGGGGAATGCAAAAACACATTACCACTAGTCAGCCAAAATGGTGAGTCACTGCTTAATTTCATGGCACCACACTACAAATTGCACAAAGGCAGCTACAGCTAATTTCTGCGGTGCTGCACAGGATGACACAGGAAATGTCCAGGCGCCTGCAAGTGAGGATCTTCCATCCTTCTTCCATGGCTGAATATTACCTACTTTAATGATGTATAATAGCCTGCAACTACACTTAACCTGTGCATTACATGGCAGCACAAACTGTTTACCTAGAGTTATGAAGAAGAAAACAGCAAATCAAGCAAAGAATCTAAAGTGTGTACAGTAACCTCCCACATGTCAACATAATTTTCCCCTAGAGATGATATGAAATGGAGTCTCTAAATTGTTTTCCCTTCTACACAATAGCATTATGCTCCAAGTATCTGAGCACCTAAGTATGTGTGAGAAAGTGATGACAAATGTACCTAATTAATAAATTGGAAAGTATTTAGGACTAAATGAATTTTGGTTTTGTTGTTAATGAAATTGCATCTATAAAAAAATAACTAATATATTCTACTGATAAGGTAATTTTTAAAAAATCCATAAAAATCCAACACAGGGCAAAGATGAATGAAATTATTTCACTAGCTTTTAACATATATTAGAGATCAAGGAAGACATTACTAACCTTCTCTGAATAGAGACTCACCAAGTGAATTCAAAATACACTTTACATCATTAGTCAACTCCTGAACAGACCTCTCTACGCTTTCACACAGAATCCCAGAATATGGACGTGTATGTGTGTGTACGTGTGTTTGTATGACATTACTTGGTTTCATGATGCACCAGGCCATTTAAAATCACTTGTAAGTGGGTAAAGCTAAACTCTGATTACCAGGATTATGGAAAATATGACTTGACTAGTCATTACAGCTCTTGCCATCTTATCACATTAGATAAATATGGAGAAGATATAAAAATAATATGGTTTCACTATAAATATTAATCATTGAGTTTAATGTGATTATCTCTAAGGGAAAAGAGAAGGGAAGAGGGCACAATTTCTTATCACCCTGTTTCCTTAAAGATGATATATCCATGGGACACCGCCAACAGGAAAACTAGACAGAAAATTCTCTCCTTCCAAAGCAAGTTTTGGAGAATCTGATTAGGTCTCCTGCTGCAATGCTAGGTATTCCATTTTTGCCAAAGGGCTAGCTATTATGATTAACGTCATTTGTCTGAATCATTACTCTCCACCTTGGTTCAGCAAACACTATGAAGATGGCATGGTAATAAATGACCGCTGGATTCTTTCCTGCTTTGGCCTCTTTTTATCTGCCACCTCTCCCCCGTCAGCTCCATCTTTCTGAACCTCTCTGAATCCCCAAAAGGGACGGGGTGTCTATTTGTTTTCCACTAGGTTACCACTCTGTCCATTGTTGTTTGTACTAAAGGGTACAAATTCAATTCATTCTTGTGACACAAAAGCACTGATACAGTAAATTTTTTGCCCAAGAGAAAACAAAAACAAAGTTGCTGAATATCGAATAAGATTTGAAGCACTAGCATGTATGTGAAGAAGCTTTCTGAGCAGCCTTAGTTATATAATCCCATTATTCCCCTGTGTGTGTGTTCTCAGCGAGGGCACCCAGCATGTAAACGTGTATGAAGCTGTCCAGTTGGGGCCTGGGGATAAAAGTGTGATTGTGTGAACCACAGGCTGGGACATCTACGTCTATCTTAATGCCGCAAGAGGAGAGATAGAAGGCTGGGAGGCTATTGTTACCATGTGATGATATTTGCACAGAACTAAGGTATGATAATATCCAGTGGTTCTGTGGAGAATCAGACTGGAGAGTTGACAGCAGGATATAATTAATAAGGAAAGACACGTACAAGTAGAATAAAAGAGAGTGGCCACCAGATGCAATTCTCTACACACCAAATTCTGTACCATTTAGGTTTTATTGCCAATTCTGGGAAATGAGCACACGATTTAAATAAGTCAGTAAATCTGAACGTAACCCCCAATCAAAGTTTGCACATCAAGTGACATATCGTCTGTGACACATCCCGTGTGACATGACAGCCTCTTGGACACTTGGAAAGCGGCCCATGACCTGGACAATGACCTGTCAGTGTGGTGTGGACTAGCAAGCCCACGCGCTGGAGTGGGATTCTGCTCGTGTCTATTTCTCTGCTGGCTTCCATTCACAATGCAAACTTTTGTGTCCTAAAATAAGTAAACACTCCATGTTTTGGGGGATTTAAATTATGCAAATAGCATTATAGGGCTTGCTCACCAGTAACTTTCGTGTGCCAAGGGTAACATGTTTTGCTAGATAGGCTGCTAAGAAGTGCCAAATGCCGTAAGCCCTAAAGAACATTGCCAAGTACCTTCTTACTCTGGGTCCAAGTCTTAAAAAACACTTAATACAAAATGAATCTGAAATCCCGTAATTGCCCACAATTCCTGGAATGTTACCTTGTGTACAACTCTAGTTATTATGAAAATGTTCTATATTCCTGCCAGAAGTTAAGAAGTTATCACTTGAAAATCACTGCCTAATCTAGCCTGTGCTAAGATGGATTTTTAATGAAAGTTTAATGAATGATAAATACTCGTTTCTTGATAAATGTTTAATTATGCCAATAATTACCAACTGCTGAAAACTACTGTTGTGTTAATAATGGCATTTTAGTACACACGCAGTTTCATGAGTCATGGTGCTGTTAGAGATCAGAGCTCCATCTGTCTGATGCAAACTAGCAAAACAAAAGTCTAATTAATATTTTGATCAATTTTCTCTACACTCTAAAGACTATCAATGTCCTTTTTTTAAAAAAAATTGATCTATTTTCTCCTTCATGGGAAAGAGGTAAGGAAAGAGAAAATGTGTAGAACCACTCTAAAATTAGTTTGTACAAAAGTTAGAGAGTAGAAAAGAAGTATTATTGAAATCCACCGATTTGATTACCTCAACCGCCTTATTAAGTATAATCATTGCTTTCATGTTACTTAAAGCTGTTTTTTAAAGCAATGGCAGTACACGATGAACAGCACAGAAACTCTGAACTTCCTTTATTAGTTGGTTCCATGTGGCCCTTAACAGGTGATACATGAGACCTGCAATCTGTGTTATTAGGACATGTGTTCCGGGGCCTTGTGGCACATGAACGGATGTTTGGAAGGGGGAATGACAGCTTTCAGCTCTGCAAACCCATGATTCCAGAAGGTTAAACTGACCTTGACTTAATGAATGTTTGTTAATGATGGCAAATTGCTAAAAAGAGAAGTCAAGTGGCTGTGGCTGAGTGGGAGCAGGAGAGAGAGCCCTGCCCTTGGGGCTGTGCTGGGCTCAAGAGCTCTCCTGCTCTGGGACATGGAGGCAACAGAGCAGGGCCTGGGCCACAGAGGCAGCTCTCTTGCTGTCTAGCACATGACCTTCTCAGGGCGCCCTCCTCCACAGCTCCCTTCCAGGGAACAGGGTGCTTCTGAAAGTTATTCTACTGTGGCCTTCTTGGGTGGTGGCCACTTCCAGGTGAGTTTCCTGGAAGCTTCCGAGCTTCCTCACCCACTTTGCTGTCCTTACATACCGTAGTCCATCCGCCGGCCAAAAATGTACATGACAGAGTGTGTGCGGGCTGAGTTGAATATGTTTCTAAAGCATTTCCTCTCGATATCTCATCAGGCCACAGAATTAGAGAATTCTGGCACATATTCTAAATGCCAGGCTAACAATTCATATTTCCAGTAGTTCACATTTTGAAAGCAACCCAAATTATGCAGATAATTCCCAATTATATTTGAGACAGAGTCTGTGAAAGCCTTAATTTAATCTACAATGTGATTTGTGGAGATATAATTTCAATCCTTTAGATAATAATATATAATAATAACGTATAATACCTTCCCACCGATAGAAGTGAAATCTAATGTATAGCTCTGATTGTTGTTGCTGGCAGCTATTAAATCCAATGAAGTTCATAAGTAACATTTTTAAATTTCCAACTTAAAAATTCACAGTTCAGGTTATACTAATGAACCCAGCATAATCATGTTCAGATCATTTTTTTTTTCAGATCACTTTTCAATAGTCTATGACCAACCCCAAAAGACCATGTGATTTTCAAAATTAACTTTTCTCCCAGAAATACTTGTTTTATATAACCCTTAATCTGACATATCTATTTTTAGGAACACTTTTATTATTTCCCTGCTGTCTGTCATCTGTTAACACTTCACACTATGATTCTTAGATGCATCTTTTACTATTTATTTACTTTTCTTACACGTATTTTAAAAATTTTGCCCTCAGATGGACAACACATACATGATAGTGTTTCTTAAACGAGCCTTTTTGGTAAGAATTCATCTGTAACTCTGATATTTTATTGTGTACTTTGAGTTTAAAGTTTTTTCTTGTTACAAGTGCCGCTCTATGACATTTATAAGCATTTTTTTACTGCATGCATGCATGTTGGAGGAGGGACAAGATGGCGTAAGAGTAGGGTCCCTAAGTCACCTATCCCCACCAAATTACCTAGATAACTTTCAAATTATCATGAAAACCTGCGAATTCAGCCTGAGATTTAAAGAGAGAACAGATATTATGCTGAGTGAAATAAGTCAATCGGAGAAGGACAAACATTATATGGTCTCATTCATTTGGGGAATATAAATAATAGTGAAAGGGAATAAAGGGGAAAGGAGAAAAAATAAGTGGGAAATATCAGAAAGGGAGACAGAACATGGAAGACTCCTAACTCTGGGAAACGAACTAGGGGTGGTGGAAGGGGAGGAGGGCGGGGGTGGGGATGACTGGGTGGCGGGCACTGAGATGGGCACTTGACGGGATGAGCACTGGGTGTTATTCTGTATGTTGGCAAATTGAACACCAATAAAAAATAAATTTATTAAAAAAATAAAGAGAGAATAGCTGGAATGCTACAGTGAGAAGAGTTTGTGCTTCTATCAAGGTAGGAAGACGGGGGGGGGGGGGGGCGGAGAGGGGGTGGATAAAGAAATACAAAGCATCCAAGGGGGAGGGGCCCTGCGAGGAGTCGGGCTAAGGCCGCTGGCAAGTGCCCCCAGGACAGGAAAGCCCGATCCTGGAGAAGCAGGAGCTGTATGCATGCATGTTGACAGTAGTTTGCACGAAGGCATAACAGGTCACAGAACCAGGCACTGAACCACAAGCAGAAGTGCACATGGGCAGAGAAACGGAGAAAGTGAAGAAATGAAGGACAAATATACACTCCCCCACACACATATCCTACTTTGAGTAGAGAGGTGGGCATGTTCCCCATCCCATGGGTCTCGGTATAGCACGAACTCCGAGTGGTGGGAAGCGGCAGACCCTCTGCTCTGACCCATACTCACAGGCTACTAGCAATTCCTTCATGGAGGGAGCGGATCCCTGAGTATAACAACATGGGTGCTCATAACCTTTGCCCTCTGCAGCCAAACTACACACCACTCCTCTGAGGTTCATTTAAGAAGTTGCTAACTGGGCTGTATAAAACATTAATACTACACAGTGCTTGAGATATAATACAGGCTTTAAAACGTTAGTCTTTGAAGGGCAACAACAGTTTAATGAAAATATCTTGTGAACTTTCCTTCATCTGCTACGTGTGCACACATGGACACAGATGAGCAAACCAAAACAGGGCAAGAATGAAATTTTAGTGATGGATTTTATGAATGAAACTAAAAGGCTGCCTATATTACGTGTATTTAGAAAAAAAAAAAGGGCCTGCCTTTATTCTGGAGTTTGAGATGCTAACTGTGCTAATTTATTAGTGACTGCAGTAGATGAATGGAAAACAGCAGTGTATAAGCCAACTGATGCACTTTTCTTTTCTTCTCTTTTTAAAGATTTATTTGAGAATGAGAGGGAAGGAGGGAGGGGGAGACAGAGAGAGAGAGAGAGAGAGAGAAAGAGAGAGAGAGAGAGAGAGAGAGAGAGAGAATGCATGTGCGTATGTGGGGGAAGGGAAGAGGGAGAGAATCTCAAGCAATTCTCCTCTAAGTGTGGAACCCGATGCGGGGCTTGATCTCATGACCCTGAGACCACGACCTTGAGCTGAAACCAAAAGCTGTCTGCTCAACCGACCAAGCCCCCCAGGTGCCCCCACTCGTTTTCTGATACAGATTTTGGGCTACTCTGACAAAACCACTTGTGTGATCTGTACGTGGCATCTAACACAAGGGATGGTGATGAACAGCACATGTCCTGGGTGTGCAATCTGTGTTCACAGATGCAGTGCTCTCCACTCTGCCACACTGGGAGACAGAGGTGACTTGACAGGGTGAACATCGGACGTATAAGCACAAATTCTCAGAGGAATGTGGGGTTATGTTTTCTGAGCAGGCACCACAGGCTACCCTCCATGTCGAGTCTCTGCAGTTTCCAGGGTGTGTGGGAATCATATGTCAGTGTTTCTTAGTGGGGTTTTCAGCCTGGTAGCATCAGAGTCATTTGGGGTCATTTGTGAAAAATGAGTGTTTTGGGCCTCTTCCGGGCTGAACTCGTGCGTTGACATCCTAATGCCCAGTACCTCAGAAGCAGCTGTACTTGAAGATGATGCCTTTGAAGAGCTAAGTAAGGTAAAACGAGGTCATTGGTGGGGAGCTAATCCAACCTGACAAGTGTCTTACAAGAAGGGGTGGAGGAGGGTGGTTAGGACACAGACATGTCTCCCACACAGGGAAGACAAAGTGAGGACGTGGATGTGCGAGGCACGGAGAGAAGCCTCAGCACAAACAACCCTGCTGATGCTCTGCTCTCAGACTTCTGGCCTCCAGAACTATGTGTGCGTGTGGTTAAGTGCTGCACAGGACAGAGGTGTTAATCATGTTCAGAGACAAGCCATGCGTGGACATTTTTCCTCCGCATCTCAGAAGCAGTACATACAGCTACCTATTTCTTTCTTCCCCTGTTTTCTTGACTTCCTTCCTGTCGGCTGACCAGTGGTGGACCTCCAGGCCCGGCTCCCCGGCCTCTGTTGACCCTGACCCTCATGGTTCCTCACAGTTCCCCCCAGGCCCTCTTCTTGCCTCCTCAGACCCTATTCTGAGGTGAGCTCCTCCTCCATCTGCTGTCTGCTCCACATCAGAGAAGTCAACCTGTATGGTCACTCGAGCTGGAAACCTGAAGGTCACCCTCAGTCCTACCCACCTCCCCTACGTCATCTACCAGGAAGTCCACCAACTGCCTCATGGTTATAACAGCCCACATTCCACAACAGGGCACCTCCTGTGTTCTCTCACAACCTGTCATTACTTGATGCTCATTTATGCTCAGAACGCAAGCTCCAGGAGGGCAGGGCCGACAGTATTTCCTGATGTAACCCTGAACACAGCGTGAAGCTGGCACCCGGGAGACGCTCGAGAGAGAGAGCGGTGGCTAAGGCCTGACTAAGGGTGACTAAGGCCTGCAGGGATGAGGCCCTACGGAGCCGGCTGCCCGGGCGCAGTCCTGCGCCAGCAGTCGACCACAAGGCAAAGCCATCTCTGAACACGGTCCACACTCACAGACCTCCCAGGCACATATGTGGGGCCACGCACACAGGTGAGCAAATGCTGTGAGGACGTGTAAGACATGGCAGCTGGAGCCACACCACCGCGCCTCAAGCTACATTTTAAACCCGTTTGCGAGAGCTGCTTATTTCTGAAGTATCTCACACCAGTGAGTTTTGGAATGAAGCTGTGCTAGCCTAGAAGAGCTGCACGCTCACTCAGGTTATGACTTTGTTTCAGGCAGCAAGTTTTACGGCAATTACGATGGCACTTAATAACCGTCTCTCCTGATACGGCTTTACAAATGAAGTCTACCTTTGCTGACTGAGACCTTCACTTGTTCCTCATTAGGGGTGTGTGTAGACAACCAGAAATATAAAAACTTGGACTATGAGAGCAATGACTCAGGAGATTTAGTTATTAAGCAGTAATTCTGTGGGATTATGGCAATTGAAACGGACTTCCATAGTCCAACATCCTTTGTGGAAGAACACTAATGATGCTTTTCATTTGATATTACGAGATATGCTCGATGTGAAGATTTAGCACGATTCAAGGGATTTTAGGTAAAAAAAAATTTAGACATCTGTCGTGTAATACAACATACGAAAATGTGCCTTCCTTGTCTCTTTACTGAACAGAATGTTGTCATGTCTTCTGTTTGGGCAAGACAGAACTGCTCATCTTCCCCTCACGGCTCATCTGGTTTTGCCCAAGCTGTGAGCTAGACAACACTCTGAAGAGAGAGAGACGTGTTATTTGTGGTGGATGCTAATACACTTCACACTGTGCTACTTACAACAAACTGAAAACTTTACATGTCTCATCCACCATATAGGATAATCACTCTGCACTGAACAATATGACTACAAAAGGAGGTATTTGAAGAACAACCAATTTTCGCCAAGACCTCATTTGGGAGGCCAAAGGGGGACAGGTATACTTGGCAGCACAATGACTAATTATTATGTTCAAAAGATGGAAAAGTTGCTCAAGAAATATCAGGGTATCTGCATCACTGCAGCACATTAATTAATCCCAAGCAGTACCCAACATTAGGAGAAACCATTTTTAAAATCCCAGTGCCCCCAATGCCGCCCCAGAGATCCTCACAGGAATTGTTTTATAAAACCAGAATCCAAACCCTTGCCCCAAATGACTCTGGGGGAGGAGTGTGGGGGTAGGTGGAGGTGGGAAGGGAGAGGGGACATGGTGGTCAAGAGCATAAAGTGAAATGTTCTTTATGTCGCACAGATCTGCTCCTTAAAAATCGACATGGAACACACCATGTGAACTGCCACATTTATAACCCTGTGCTGATATTCAAATTTTCTGTCTTAAGCTAAAGAAAGATTGAACACTCTGCTGTTGTGTGGCCAAGATTGAAGAGGTGTCTCACTGACATTGTTCAAAGTTTATGAAAATATATGAATGCTCAAATGTCATTGGCTTTGCGCCTCCAACAGACTGTGGTTTTATGAGAAATCAGTCTTTTAATCAAAATGATTGAATACCTTAAGGTCGAATCCAAAGATATCAGTTAATATCTAGAAACGTGCTATTTCTGCAAATTTTGCCAAGCTGTACATATTGTGGTGCATTTTAAAGTGTTAATTTGTGCATTCCATATTGAAAATTGATCTTGAGTTTTAGCTTTTTGTCAAGCAAAAACATATGGTTACAAGCTCTCTGCATTTTACGTGACGGCTGTTGAAGCTGTCACATGTGCAAACTTGATAACCGATGTGACACACACGCAAATAATTTGCTTGTTTAGTAACAATTCAAAGATTCATTATTCATGCAAACACACATTTTTTAAAATGATCAGATGGAAATAGTCTCCGTTTTGTACAACCTAGTCTGGTTGGTGTGCAAACCCAGATAAAATAAAGCTGGGAACTGAGTGGTATTAAACAAATCCAAGAATATGGGTATTTTCAGATAATTATTGAACCAGATGGTGTTTTTTGTTAATTCTGCCATCAGTCTGAGAACTTGATGTCTTACATCTGCACTCGGTAAAATAAATTTTACCACTGACATTATTTCAGTTTTCTTAAAATATTTCAATCAGTTTTAAACCAAGATTTGCAAACATCTGCCACAGTACATGCCTATGAGATAAAATTATTTTGAGATAATTCCTTTAAAAATAGACACCATTTACATGGAATTTTAAATTTATCACCCTTTAAATGAAATCTTCAGAATTACCAGTCTGAATGTTTAATAAAAAGTAAAATGAGAGTAAGATGGCACATTTGAAAATGAACGTGGTTAACAGGTCACAGAAAGTGCTGGCTTGCCTGGAGATAGCATCTTGGAATTCCACACTCCATTATTTCACAACCTTGACTTAACAGGGAAACATTAACTACGTTTCTTTCTATCCTTTATGTACATTTTCTGTGAGGTATGATTAAAGGATAAAAATATATGATGAATTAATCAAACGACACAGAGGATAAAGGGATTTTATCCACAAGTAAGGTAATCAGCCCTAATTGAATTCCTCCTCAACATGACCGCTCTAGGGCTCCCTGCTTTCCCAGCACAGGGGCAGAGCTTCAAGTACACACCCGAAACCAGCAAGCCAGTTTTAGGTTCTTTTCCGAAACACAAATAGGAGTTCTTGAAAACTCTATTTATTTATTTATTTATTTATTTATTTTAAAATTTTATTTTTTATTTATTTATGATAGGCACACAGTGAGAGAGAGAGAGAGGCAGAGACACAGGCAGAGGGAGAAGCAGGCTCCACGCACCGGGAGCCCGACGTGGGACTCGATCCCGAGTCTCCAGGATCGCGCCCTGGGCCAAAGGCAGGCGCCAAACCGCTGCGCCACCCAGGGATCCCCCGCTGCGCCACCCAAGGATCCCCCCGCTGTGCCACCCAGGGATCCCCTGAAAACTCAATTTAAACATAAAAATCCTCCAAATGGCTTAACTCCTTTAAGGTAAAATTCTCACTAAAGCCCACAAACAAAACCTTATTTTCAAACTTAATCATGAATTCACACCTTCTGTTGTAGAACAGGCTGCTTTTGGGTAACAATCTTCTGCTTCCAGGTTAGAGAATGAATTTGAGCGAAGGTGGGGGATTCCTACCCCACTGCCCTTTTCTTTTATTTTCTTGCCCAAACTCAGACATCAGAAATAAAACAAAACAATAATTTAGCACAGTGCTTTCCAAACGGAGGGTCTGATGCAGATCGATCAAAACCAAGCAACAAAGGACTAGTGTACTGTAGTTTAATTTTGAACCACTCCAATTGTCATGGTAATACCTAAAATAAGCGAACAGAGGTAACCCAATAGAGAGTTTCCCATTTGAAAGGAGGGTCTATTCAAGGTGGAGAATTAGATAAATTACTCTAGACCACCAATACTTGCATTCCAGGAGGTGCTCCGATAGCCAGAGCAGCTGACCATTCACAACTAGGACTGGCGGGGGGAGCACCTGCAGCCTTCCTCCTCCTACAAAGCTGTCCAACTAGAAGTGTTGTCAGCCCAAGAAAGTCCACTTCTGGTTGGTCTGGGAGGCAGGAGCAAGTGGTCAGCTATCAGGAGCTAGAATCTGAGGTGGCTCCAGTGAGCTGAACCCCAAGAATTCAGTTGTTTGACCTGGCTGCTTGCTTCCCTCAACTACTTAGACAAGGGGTTATTAAAATTTGCTACTGTTAATTACTAATTCCATTTATATACAATACATTATTAATTATATATTAATTGTAATTAAAATGTAATTCACACTGGCTAATCATAATAATTAATTTCTGTTAATTACAATAATTCATGATAGCAAACTAATAGGTAATAATCCAAGGCTTAGTAGATGACGTATGTGAAGTGGTAACTTCCATGTGCACTGTCTGACGCATCAACTCTTAGGCAGTACATTCTAGTAGTAGCCCCACCTGACACGCAAGGTTTAGGGAGGACAGGCTCTTGGCCTACGCTATGTACTCCTGAAAGACATCTGCAGAATTTACACCCTGGTTTGCCTGACCCTAGGGTACGGTTCCAAACCACCCCATGCCCTCCGTTGTGGCTGCATGCTATCAAAAGTTACTGTAGGAGGTTTACACAGCCCTCTCCCCACCAGGACCCTCAGACTACTTATAAGTAGCACTAGTGAGGTAGTTCTCTCTCTTCTCTCTTTCTTATGTCAACAGATAAGATAGTTTTTGAGGTACTTGTTTCATATTGTCAGGTTATTTTCCAAAAAGTCAAAGCCAATTAAAACTATTAGCTGCAGCAGATGCACGTTACATCAAACTCTTCATGTCTCTCTTTTGCTAATTTGATAGAAAGTATATAATTGCTGTTTTCTTTTTAAAATGAAGTTTGCGTTTGTTTAATTGCTAGGATGATGAACACCTCTCCAGATGTTTGTTTCTAAGTTGTATTTTCTGTTTTATGATTGACCTGTCATCTTTTTTTTACCTACTTATTTATTGTTTGCAGTGTTTTCCCTGTTGATTTCCATGAGCTCTTTATATAAAAAGATCTAAAACATTAATGTATTATTTGATGAAAGATATTTTCTCTGTCTTCTGGTTGGCTTTTTATTCGGGGAACTTTGGACATACAAAATTTAGCTTATCTTATAGCTAAATCTATCAATCTGTTCCTTTGTTGTTTCTTTGTTTTGTTAAAGTTACAAGAAAGTTCCCTCTGGGATTTTGATGTCTATTCAATTCTATTGCTATAAACAATTATACTTTACTTTTACATTTAACTCTTTAATGCATTAACATTTATCTTTGTGAATTGTGTCCAATAAAACTCTATAAATTGGTTATTTGCTATCCTAAGTCTCATACAATTTATTGAATATTAAATAATATATCCCTTCACCACTGATTTCTGAGTCCTCTTGAAGAATATATACATGCACATACATACATATATATTATCCGATTACATATAGCATACTGATGTTGATGAATTTATTTGATCTCCTGCTTTGTTACACCATCTTAAAGCTTTAAAGTCAGGTGTACTTCCCTCTGAATCCTGGCTTTGTCATTTAGTAGATCTTAAAGGAGGCTTAGTTTTCTCATCGTAAGAGGGAACATAGACAGTACCTATTTCCTACGGCTGGTACGAAGATGAAATGAGAGGAGATACATCACACCTCTGGGCTCAGGGTCTGCAACATAGGGGACCACTCAGGAAGAACAGTCACACTGCCATCCTCCATCCATGGCACAGTTTTCATTATTGTCACTTTGTCTCTAAGTGTTAGAACTCTAGGTATTCTGCTCAGGGTTTATTAGAATTACAACTACAAATTAGAGAGGAAGAACTCTTGTCTTCCCACTGTGAAAATAATAAACATTCTGCTAATTCATCTTCTATACTTATCAATAAAAACTGTGTTTTTCAAATAGAGAAATTAACTTTTTGAAATGGGCATAGACAATATTCTCTATTTTGTTGTTATTGTTAGAATTGTAAATGGGATTATCCCTCTAGTATTTTTCTAACCAGTTATAGCTACAATACAGGAAGGTTCTTCATTTTTGTATGTTATTCTCATATTCAACATTTTACCAAGCCATTAATTTCATAGTTTTAAAATTCTCACAAAACTTCCTAGGCATAGAAAATTTATGAGCAAAATAACAACTCTCCTCTTTTTATACTTTCATTGGTTTTAATTTTTTTTTATTAACTAGAACTTCCAGAGCTACTTAAAATAATAACAGTGGTCACATGCAACCTTGTTTGTCCTTGAAAGACATCTGCAGAATTTACACCCCTGGTTTTCTTAGGGGAAGGTTTTATGCTATACAGTTCTCAGCAGTATAGGAAGTCAGTTTCTCATCCCTGGCTAGGATCCTTATCTTTACAAAACTTTTACCTTTATATTATATTCTTGGATATTATTTTATATACTTGCACTGTTTATATATTTTGTGTAAGCTACCTCAAATTTTTTACTGGGTAAAGAAAATATGCAAACACCACCTATTCATTCTTTTCAATTTCATTAGAAAGTGGTTTTATATCAAATGGCTCTCTTATCCTTTATCTTTTTCTTCAAGATAATCATTTGACTTTCTAATTTAATCCAACTGGTGAAATTGAGGGATTTTCTAATATGCTACAGACTTTTAAATGTGTGTGAACAGATTATTCTATTTACTATGTTTTATTGAAGATCTTAGGTCTCTCTATTCTAAGAGGTTTATGAGACTGGTAAGTGAGAAGGAATGGAGGGTATTTAGAAATTAATATATAGGAGTGCTTTGTAAAAGAATGTGGGCTCAAAAAATTTACTCTTGAAATTTTCAGACTTGCAAAACCTGCAATTCCCATGTCATAAAGCTTTCTAGAACAGTAGAAAATGAAATAGGTCTCAATTTATTCTCACACCATTTGTTGACATTTTCAAAACTTGTCAACCTTATATTACTATACAGCTTCCCTTATGTGGAGCCCTGTCTTTTTATCAGTTGTTATAATAAATATTTCATTTTGAATTTTTTTCTTGATTTGCTAGATTTGCCTAATTTCTACTTGAAATAACTTGAATTTATTAATTTTTGTTTTTCTGTTTTCTAGGTCACTTATTACTGCTTTTACTGAATTATTTTATTACTCTTTTTTGCTGACATTTTTGGAATGTCCAAAATAATTCAGTTTACCTTTCTGAATGAGTGAATGAAATGAAATAAATGAAATAATAATGAAATTCATTTTGAATGAAATTCAACAAATGAATGAATTCAATGAATAAATGAAAACAATTATAAAAGCATTAAGACTGCATTTATTTCTGAGCTCAACCAGTCAACTTCTATAGGTTCTAATATGACATTTTATTTTTTATTACTTTTTAAATAGTCTGCCACTATATTTTTGATCTTTTCTTCCATATTATAAAGTATTTTAATATTTACAGGTGATTGTTTTTCCTGCTTAAACTTTTATTGTTTATCATATTGCAAACAGAGAATATGACTTGGTGATTCTTGATTTTTAAAATTTCCTTTAAAGCTAGTTATAAATTCCATACCTTTTCCATGGAACTTTGATTATAAAGTTAATGCTATGTTTAATGATGCCAAGTTAAATATATTTATTAATTTCATCTTATTAATTATATTATCCAAATGCTAGACTTGGTTTTTCTTCTTGAGTTACTGACTGCTAAGAATTAAACGCTCCACCTCAATTGTGTTTATAGCATTTCTCTTTGAATCCAATTATGCTTTGCTTAGTGGACCTTTTGCTAGATTATTCATAATGCTGTATCTTCACCTATTTATTTAATCATCTTAAGTGTTAAACACACTGATGTGCCAGATACTTTTTGGAGATGTGGGGGTGCAGCAGTGAATAACCCTGTCTTTATGTGGCTTCTACTCTAGGACAGGAAAATAATACAAATTAAATAAGTAAAACAAAAAGTGTTCCAGATGATCTCAGATATATTTTGAAGATTAGCCTAGAGCATTTGCTTACAGAACAGAGATCTGATGAAGTCTTATGCACCAATCTCTGATTGAGCATCTTGAAGAATGGCACCATGTGGAACATGATGGGGATGGAGGGTAAGGGAAGTTCAGCTAAGTAGGGCAGTTAGAAAAGCCTTCATGAAAAGCTGATCTCAGCAAAGACAAAGTAGAAGAGGAAGCAGACCACATAGCTGTCTAAAGTGCAAAGGCCCTGAGATCAGAGCATGCTTGTTACATCTGAGAATAGCAAGAAGGCCAGTGTGGCTGGAGCAGAGCAATAAGAGGAAAAGATACACAGATAAAGCTTGGAAGCTGTGTCAGGTAGTGTGAAAATTTTGGCTTTTACTGTGAGTCAAATGGTAAGCCACGAAGAGTTCTGAGAAGTAAAGGGACATGCGGTGACTTATGTTTCAGAACTGCACTGTCAAATATGATAGCCACTAGCCACTTGTGGTTAATTAAAATTTAAATTAACTAAAACAAAAGAAAATTGAGAATTCAGGTCCTTGGTTGCACTAGCCACATTTCACGTGCTCAACAGCCACATGTGGTGAACAGCTCTGAGCTAGAATTATCTCCTTCATTGCACATTCCCCTGGGCAGTGCTACTTCTGAAGGGTTCCTCTGGCTGCAGTACTGAAATCCGACAGCAGTGGAGCAGGGGTGGCAGCAGGAAGGGCAGCGAGGAGGCTACCGATGACTGGTGGTGGCCGCTGAGACAGAGTGAGCAGCAGGGGAGGGATGAGTGGCGGATGCTGACCATTAGCCATGAGCATTTGCTCACAGCCTGGATATGGAGCTACCAGCCAGTGTGTCAAAAGTGAACTACTGTGCATGAACCGGATTCCATCAGTCACCACATAATTGCCTCGAGGCATGGTAACTGGGTGGTTGCTCAAAGGTACCTGCATCTTGGCTACTCCACACAGACCAGGAAAAACTTCAGCCCAAACATCTTTTCCCCCTCTTTCCAAAATAAACGGATCTCTAGCCCTTCTACAAAGGAGGGCCATGTGGAGTTTGGAAAAAATAGTTCAAATTTCCTTTAAGCTAACACAGAGTATGTGAATCATTAACCCTGAAAAACCGAGCAATTAACCTCCTCTAAGTTTACAAAGTATCCCTCTAGCAGGTCTAGAAACCTGGGCCAAGTGATTATATCCACCTAACTGAGTGAGTACTGTAAATGAAAAACACTCTGTGAACTGCAAAGTCCTTCAAAATGCTTGTCACTATTTATCTTAATTAGTAACAGTAATTACTTACATATTATTTTACCAGGATCTCAGATATAACTAACTGTACAAATTCTGTTCTATACCTGAAACATAGTAGATACTCAGTAAATACTTGTGGAAAGAAAAAAAAAATGAATGAATTGGTTCTTACTACCACTCAGCTTTATATTGGATTACTGCTGAGTTGGTCAAGTCTTCAGGTGGTAAAAATGTTTGAGTTGCTTTGCCTGGGACCTGGTGAACTAACGAGTAAGCTACAATAAAATTCTTCTACTTGGCCTTCAGGGCAATCGTGATGACAGTGGCTACAAATACTACTGGTTCTTTTCCGTTTTCAGCTCTTCTGACATGCTTAGGTGAAATACAGAGGTATTAATAGTAGTGGCACTAAACCAAAAGATACCAGAATGAAAGAAAGCTAATGTCATTGTTGGGCAGAAATCAGAAAAATGTAATTTTATTCCTGGGGAAAACTCATAGGATGAAAATTACAATTATAACAGATTTGGCTGGCCCTTGATTATTACCAATATCCTTATCCTAAATTCCTTACCTTTGGTAGGACAGGTCAGACGGTAATACAGTACATTATTAATTTTACCATGCCATTAAACCTCACCTGCCTGTAAGAATAATCATTCCAAACAGGAATCGGAGTCAGAGTAGTTCATTCGATACACAATGGTGCCAACGCAGTAATATCTTGCATTGGAAATATGCCCTATCATAAGTCCTATCACAGCAGGAGTAATATTAATAACAAAAGTAGTAGTAAAAATTGTGATGATTCTCATACTGAAATAAGCTGAAACTACATAGTGCTTGAGGTCAAAACGACGTGTAACTGTTACCATGTATTTTAATTACCTAATTTAAGAAGTTAGTCCCAAATAAGGAAATGAGAAAATGAAGATTCTAGCTCTTAAGTAGGTGAACCAGGAAAAGACAAAAGTTTTTGACTCACAGAACAGATCTCTAGTTCTATATGCTGAAGTGAATAAACATTCACCATTTTATTTTTTTTAAAGATTTTATTTATTTATTCATGAGAGAGACACACACACACACACACACAGAGAGAGAGAGAGAGAGAGAGAGAGAGAGAGAGAGGCAGAGACACTGGCAGAGGGAGAAGCAGGCTCCATGCAAGGAGCTCGACATGGGACTTGAACCCGGAACTCCAGGATCACGCCCCGGGCCTAAGGCAGGTGTCAAACAGCTGAGCCACTCAGGGATCCCAACATTCACCATTTTAATGTTGTAAATATATGGCTTCTAATATTTGTCCTCACATGGGATTTCTGGCACTACTCAAAATCATAATACCAGGGCCCCTGGGTGGCTCAGTGGTTGAGTGTCTGCCTTCAGCTCAGGTTGTGATCCCGGGGTCCTGGGATTGAGTCCTGTATCAGGCTCCCTATGCAGAGCATGCTTCTCCCTCTCCCTATGTTTCTGCCTCTCTCTGTGTCTCTCATGGATAAATAAATAAAATCTTTAAGAAAATCATAATACCCAAAAAATACATTTGAAATTATAACATTATAATGGTTTAAATGTAGTTCCTGTTCACTTTTAGATTAAAAAGGTTTTTTAAACTGAGGGAAAAAAAAAAGCTTTTCAAAATACACACAGGATAGCTAAGACTATCACTCGATGGTCTGTTTTATTTCTTGCCAGTAGACATCATTAAAAGTTATAAAACTATAACAACTGTTTTCATTTATATCTCTCTCCAATTACCCTGATAACTGCAATGTCTGAAGAAGTTCAAGATCTGTAAAGCCTGTCACATTATAGAAACATGTCTCCCTAAACGAAATGTGAAATTCCAATAATTGAAGTGATAAATCTAGTGTTTTTTGCTGGGGTACTTTTGATGAGAACGACAGTAGTAAATTAGGAAATATTCTGTGCTGTTATATCATGGTAAAAGCCTTTCCATTACCTGTTGTCAGTCACTAGGGATGGGCAAATAACTCAGCTGTCACTCTAGCTAGAAAATCTGAAGTTCTGTGAATGATCAATAAAGAACATATGTATAAACTCTCCATTATCTCCATATAATTCTTTAGACAACTTAAAGTTGTTTTCTTTCCCTGAACTGGAGCACATCTAATTTATTCAGAAGCAGATTGGCGATCTAAGAACATTTCATTGTTTTATTGCTCGTTATATGTCATCTTGTTTTCAAATAGTATATGAGTGTTACATTTCTGTAAATATAAGCATCTATACCTGGCTGCTGAGGGTAAGTTTACATATGATACAGACTTAATTGAATTACTAGTAACTGTTACTTCCATTTCTTTATTGATTTTTTTGGTTAAATGTTTATTGCCTTACATTTTCTAATTTAAAAGTCTATTCTTTAGCATTTCTTCAGATCACACAGAAATACTCTAGAAGCTATATCCCTCTCACATTATTCTGAATAACAGCAAAAGCATAATAAGAGCAACATTAGTATTCTCTCCCAAATCAGCTCACTCATAGAATATACAGGGGAAGGAAATAGATACTCTAGTGTTTCAATTAATCTAGTCAGGCTCCATCAACCTCCACTTCAAAATGTTTGTCTCAGGTGTCCAAACCAGGTAATAGGAGATATGTTTCTTAAGCTACTATGAAATTCCCATCTTGCTGGTGTGAAGTAGCTACTATTGCTGGAGCACAACACCTACAAACTGACTTCCTATTCATCTGCACAGTTCTGTTCAATTCTTACAAATTTTAAAGGAAGAAAAAACAGCAATGAGGATAAATTATCTTTACGTTTTACTTTCAGCTTAGATTAAGAAAACAAACAAGTAAAAGTACTTGAAATGTCAATGGAAAAGATTAATGGAGACAAAGTAACTCATGTCCCTTACCCTCAACACATTAAACTTCATTTATCACATATTTTATTTTGGTTGATGGCTTAAAAATGGCCAAAAGAAAAAGAATCTGACTACTTAAGAGGGTAAGTGGCAAGATTAGAGGAATCATTTATCTGGAATGAAAAGCCCTGATTTGGTTAAGAATGTGCAGTTGTGTGCATCTTTATTAAAAGCAAACTCAGAGTTACTTGGAGGAAGATAAAAGGACAAGAAAGAAGATGTCTTGATCTTCAAGAAGGTAGTAGAGATGACTTCCGTTAGAATTAATGAAAATGGGGGCATTTAGTGTCAGCCAGCAGCTGGGGAAAAGGAGGAGGGACCATCTGAGAATGTCTGAAGGACTAAAATAGTGTAAGTATTTGGAGCACCAAACTCCAGAAAAGTCAAGTCAGTGACCAGGTACTCAATGATACCTGAACATTTTCATTTCTTAATTCCCCTAAGCCCCAAAGTGCAAACCTTACCTACTTTCTTTAGAAAACGTAAAACTTTAGAAGCCTGAATAAGATGAAACACGAGGTGAACATACTATCGGAGCTTGCTTTGTTCCCCCTCGCCTACGTCTTAGCTAAGCTGGGACCAGGCAACCCAAATAAGCACCACTACTCATCTGGTAGCAGTTACATAAAGTTCAAGGCTTTCCCTTAGAAAATATAAAAGCTTCTATAGAATTTGACCTGCAATCTGAAGTCTTTTTGGCAATAGAAATGTCGAGTACTGAACAAATTTCCTCAAGAACTCCAGCTAAACAGAAAGAGTACTCCATACACTGACATACTGAGCCTGAATGGGCTTATTTTGTGTTCTGGATGTCATTTATCTGTAATTACAAAAGGCAAAAGTCAAGGAAACAGACAAAAATATAAGGCAAACAGAACACTTGCTTCATTTATTTTTGGAGAGTATATGAACTTTAGGAACAGTTTTATCAGAGCTTTGAGGGGTCCCAGGTGGTCCTGCAGACAACGTGAGCAAGGTCCAGTGGACCGTAGGCTGAACTTCCCGCCTTTCCATTCGGAGGGAGTACATGACGCTCCCTTAAACCACGATACCAATCCTCTCCAATTAACACACATTTCACTAAATGTGAATGCTTCTGTTTTCACCTTGCTTCATGGGCAAAATTCCAGAGAACATTTCTGCTGGCTTTCTTTCCTCTAGTAACTAAGCCACATGTTTTTCTCTTTTAGACAAAGCCTTTTAGGGGGTTTTTATTCGAGACTGATAAAGGAGGAAAGGAAGGGGTGTGTTCCAAAGTAAGGAGGGATTCTTTTCTCTGCTGCCATTTGAATTTGTCATTAAAAGTGCAAAGGAAAAAAACAACTACTCATCACTTAATAAATATGGATCTACAACAATTCCTGCTGTGAAACATCACGTCTTCACTAAGAAAGAGAAAAACGAGTTTCTCCCAAACCTTTATTTGAATTTACACAGAACACACTTTCCTAAAATTGCCCACATGTCACTGCATCTATTTTTCTTTTTAAATCAGGCATTAAATATGCATCCTGACTCCCACATAGGCAATCTGCAGCACAGCAAAATGACTGTGTATTCAATTATAGGCTAAATAAATATAGCAAACATTAGGCAAGAAAGTTTCCAACTCTATGGGCACCAGGCAGGATTTCCTTCTCCCCCTTACAGAATCAAATGCTCTGTGTCAAGTGCTGTGGTGACATAGGCTGTGCACCGAACCTTCTAGGAGCCATTAAAAAAAAAAAAGGGGCCTCTTCTGCAGTTAGATACTGGGTCAGTTGGGGGGAGGGGGACGGGGAGAAAGAAAAAAAAAACCTCTATAGAGCTAGTCAATGAATCTAGCATGTACTGAAAGTGAAAACAGGTTATTCTAATGAATAAGTCAATCATGAATAAGGTATTTATATTTCCCTTTTTCTATTGTGAAATTAGGTTAACATTTCTGTAACAACCTGAATTGAAAAACAGCAAACTTACAACAAAGTCAAAGTTTTTTTCCCCTTAATCTGTGTTCAACTGTAGAGGTTTACAGAACAGTCAAATTCTGTCAAGATGCATGATCCATGCGATCATGGGGAGTATCTGCTTCTAACCTATTATTACTAACCTAATTCAGGGTGTCAATAATTTGGAAGAAATACTTTTCTTTGGAGTCACTGCTATGAGCCTCCTGCAAAGTTCGGTAAAACTGGAAAGCACGGCTGGGGGTTAAAATGATCATAAATCACTGAAGCCTCACACACTGGGTTCTCCCAGAGCTTGCTGTTTCACCCTGTCTGTTCTGACCGTACCGGGATGCCTGACGGTGTTCACCTTGGCTAACTCACAGAGCGGAGGCAGTGGGGGCCCAGGGATAGGATTCGAGGAAGTACTGCCCACATCCTACAGTGTGAGAGCCCCACTGTCAAAGCAAACAGCTGCCACAGATGTTTGCAGGAGCCACTTTACCATTTAAATGTATCAATAGCCAGGTGGGAACTTCTTGTTGCAGGTTTAAGAAAGTGTTTTAATATACCACATGATATATTTAGACACACTATGAATTTAGATCCCACACTTCTTAATAAAGATTTATGTAAATTTTACTGGGCTATTAAAAAACCATCCCAAACGCAAAAAGTCCATTTGTCATTGGGCAAAATTCATACAGAAAGTATTTCAAACAAATATACCAGATTTGCCCCATAATTGTAACTTCCTCTTAAAAGCCTTTTCAAAGTGGGATTACGATGCAAGTTTTGGCTGCAAAAATGGTAGTATCATTTCAGTAGACTCTACTTGATAACTTATAAATCCTGAGATGAAAAATCCAATATTTCTTCTTTCATTCAACAAACATGCATTAAATACCACTCACAAGTATTTTCTGACTTAGGTAAAATATTTAAATGGATCAGTATTTTCTTACTATCTTAATTCTTTTCCTCTGCTACTTGGATTCACGTTGTTGTAAGCACAGATATTTTTCATGTGCAATGATATTTAACATAGCACCATCTGTAGTAGCACAGAAGAGAAACAACCCGACCGTCCGTGTGTAAGGGAAATGCTGAATAAACTATGATGTGTTCATGCTCTTATTCAGATGAGTAATTATATCCGTACCTACTGGCCTAGAGGACAGCAGCAAGTTACAGAATTATGTGTACAGTATTACTTTCCTTTGCTTCCCAAAGCAGTGATGAGGGACACGTGCCTTCACTCCTGTAGGAAGGTGGGGTGTAGACCGAGCTCTGAACAGTGACTTGTGGACTGTGAGATGGTTTTCTATATTTGTGTGTATGTGTTGTTTCATTTGTTGTAAGTCAGTTATTTGGTAAATTAAAAATTTCTAATAAGGAAAATGAAAACCGAGCACAAACCAGGAGTGGCTTAATATGTAAGACTCAGATTTCAAGCCACATTTCCATACCCATCTTCTAGGTACTTAATTCCCGTCAAGTTTTCTACTCCCAGCTTGGCATCAGATAAAGTACACCTTCCTTTGGGCCATTCGGGAAGGCAAAGTTCTCTGTTCCATCTGTGAGGATTTGACTGTACCTAAGGGACTGCTCTCTGCTAGCAGGAAAGAGCAGTGTTTTAGAAGGCTTTCCCTGCCCGCCCCCTTCTCCTCAGAGAACAGGAGTGGGGGGCCAGGGAGAGGCAGTGGGAGAGGGAGACAGAATTCTGAGCAGGCTCCATGCCCAGCCCATCATGGGGCTCCATCTCCCGACCCTGAAACCACCACCGGAGCCAAAGTCAAGCATCCCATGCTCAACCACCTGAGCCACCCAGGTGCCCCCAACAGCAGTGTCTCATAGATAAAAGACTAGTTTGCTACCCACATGAGTGCTTTTCCTTAAGTGAAATGTCCATTTAGATTAGACCTCTAATGGTAGGCATGTGGAACATGGGTTAGTCCAGCCCGTAGGAAGAGATGTATGCGGCATAGAGGACTCCCCAGCCCTCAGGTGAGACAGGAAGGGCCGGAGTCAGGACTTGGGGGTCCCACCAGGGCCACGCAGTGCAAGGCCCTTGGAAGCCACGCAGGCTGCTGGCCAGACTGCTACTGCTGGGATCCAATGCACAAATGTTTCTGACCACAGACACACAGTAAACGTGATGGAACACAGTTTGCGGTTATGTGGGCATTATGTGGGCATCAGACATGGGAAGTGATAGAAAAACCATTCACAGAACCCTCAGGACTCTGCAATGAGGTCCCGCGTCCTCTGTGCCACTGCAAGCCTCCACCAGGCCGCACATCCTGCATCACCTGGATGGACCTCCTGATGCAGTGCCCCAACCCGCCCACCATCCAGGGCCTGTGGAAACACTCACCCCCGCTCCTCTCGGCACGTCTCACAGGCAGGACCAGACGCGGAAGTGCTGGGGGACCCCTGGGAGGCAGACCTCGGTTCCCTCCCACGGTCAGAATGTGGCTCCCGCGATGACGAGGGGCCTCTTCAGGAGTCCAAGAAATACTGTTGTCAAGTGGTTTAGGTAATGTGGGCTCTTCTAAGTCAATGCCTCTTCAGGATTTCCACTCATTGTGCTTTTAATTTTATTGCACTTCTACATCAGTTTGCTGGACTAACTCTCAGCTATAGATTAAAGCTAATTTACACGTTTATGTTCCAAAGGAATAAAGAATGCAAGGAAGGCCCTACCTAAGTGCTGGGTAGGAAATGGACTTAATTATAACTTTTAATTAATTAGTTCAAAGAATGTGGAAGTGAGATACAAGAAGACTGCTTTTTATCAATCAATTAATCACATTCACTCTCCTGCCATCTTCTCCCCGCTTAAAAACATCAGGCCAGCAAAGCGCTTGCCCCATCACTCATTTCCTACGACATCCCAACACACACATCCTGTGCCCAATGTTTGCCTTCCTGCAGACATAACTGCTGATGCTCGCCGGGGGTGCCCTTCTCACAGGCCCGTTCAGACACACGTCCTTCAGAGAGCCTTCTGGCCCAAACCGCTCATCTCCAAACCCCTGAAGGCCTGGGCCCCCATCTTCATTTAGAGCCTTTCTCCCAGTGACAGACTGACTTGCTTACAAAACGTTTCGGCTGCTTCAGTCCCAAGTAAGCAAAGTCTGGGGGGTGGGGGGGCGGAGGCTTCTCAGAGAGTGACCTCTTGTCTATAGTTTTGTGTCACAGGCCTGGTCACCATCCCTCTTTCTTCCCCACTGGTAACTACCCACATGTCTCCAGAATAAGCTATTTTCTAGTAAAAGAATGTGTGTCAAATTTATAGATTCCAGCTGGATAAGAAGTGGGGCTTTTCACTTAGTGCCACCTTCCACATTCACATTTTTTTTCTTTCTTTTTAAGTCACAGGTCCCTCTAAAGCAAGGGCCTTCCTGGCAGGGGTGAGGCCACTCGGGTTTTGGCTGCAGGCTAATGACCCATGTGTGAGTCTGTCCACCTTTGTGTCTGAGTCTCTGTGACTCTCCCACCCCCGGCAGGTAGGCTGATAGGATGGAAAGCCTGAGGAGCCAGGACACCGCGCGGACAGTTCCCAGGGACACCTGGAAGACTTGCCCATCGGGAAAGTACACATCAGCACCCGGGCTGCAGCTGGAGCTATTGGGGGACGTGAGCTGGATCCTGTTGCTCATGCTCTTATCCACCGAGAAGCTAGCTGAATGCTCTCTGTGCACAAAGCTAAGGGTAGGAAATGCCTTGACATCTGCTTGGAGCCCGTCTTCTTTCATTCCTTCTTCATTTTTCAACATGGGACTCAGAAACACAGACATGGGCAGCTAGGGGTCAGAATGGAATGGGTTGGTATGGGTACTGGTGTGAGACTCACCTGCAGCCCTAGAGCTGGTCCTCATTGTAAACGATTCAAAATATGTAATATGAGCAGAATAGCACAATAAACCCTCATAAACCCATCACCCAGTTTCCACAATCAATATCAGAAGATTAGATCAATATTCTGATCTTCTCCCACCCTCACAACTCCACTCAATTCTTTTTAGTTTTCTTAAAGTAAAATTTATATCCATGCAAGTGTGCAAATCTTAACGGTCCCATTTTCACAACTGGATATACCCGTGTACCCCATGCTCTGTCACTGCACAGAATCTTTTGCTGTGCAAAGCTCCCCATGCCCATTCTCCCTGTCTGCACTCAGAGGCAGCCACTGTTTTGTTTTGTTTTTTAACCTTAGTTTTGCCTATTTTAGAATTTCATGTAAATTGATTAATATAGTACTTTGTTTTCTGAGTGTGGTTTCATTTGCTTAGCATAGTGCCTGTGATTGTGCTGCACTGTGCAGCACAGTGCTTGGGAGTTGGGTTCTGAACTCGAACTACATGATTCAAACCCAGGCTCTGCCATTTGTACCCTGAACAAGTCACTTAAAACTTATCTGTCTGGACTTGCTTTACTGTGAAACAAGGATAATAATGCTCCTACAGTAGTTATTATGAAGACCAAATGGTTTTGTATACATGACAAGTTTATCACAGTGCCCAAAATTGTGCTGAACAAACTATTCTTCTAGTTTGCCTCTGTCACAAAATTCCTAGTCTCTTCCCTAATTCACACTTACAAAAGTTATTTCAAGTTATGTAACACTTGGCTAGGAATCAAGTTAATGATTAAGGAGTATATGGTTTAATCCTTCTGGAGGCACTACACTTAAAAATAAGTCTGTTACCAACTGTGTATCCTGTACATGGAATGTACAGGGCTGATGCACCTGAGCTGGGCAGACTTTTATTTCATTCATTCAACTACATGCTAGGCTTTATAGTTTGGTTACTTCCCTGTCTAACACTTATTGCCAGTGGATAAAAATATGTGAGACTACCTATAATGTGCAAAATTATCAGCTCTGAACTAATGGGCTAGAGGTCAGTGGCTTGATAGAAGAAAAACAGACAAAAATAAATAGCTCTTCTATATACCAATAAAAATGATATAGAAGTGATGTATAATTGAAAAATTTTATACACAATTGCTACCAACAATTTACTATATGGGGATAACTACTGGTTGAAGAACCAAAAGCTGAAGTAAATAGTGAGAAATAGTGTTCTAGAAAGGAAGTTTTAAAATTATAAAGATGACAATTTGCTTGAAATATATTCTTGGGATGCCTAGGTGGCTAAGTGGTTGAGCATCTACCTTTGGCTCAGGGTGTGATCTTGGGGTCCTGGGATCAAGTCCCTCATTGGGATCCCTGCAGGGAGCCTGCTTCTCCCTCTGCCTGTGTCTCTGTGTCTCTCATGAATAAATAAAATCTTTAAAAAAAAGTAAAAAAAAAAAAGAGATAAGAGAAATGACAGCGATCTGTCCTCCTCTATGTTAAAAGAGAAGAACAACGCAGGTGGGAGAAGAGAGACAGTGAAAAAAAGCAGAATAAAGAACCTGGAGAGAAGATAAAACAGGCGTAGGAACTGAATACGAGGTAAGGGTGGCATTTCAAATCAAAGAGGGAAAGTATGGATTACTCAGTAAATACACTGGGAAAATAGCCATTTTGGGGGAAAATGAAATTAGATCTATAGGTCAAACTTGATACCAAAATATGTCCAAATGGAATGAAGGTTATTTTTAAAAAGTAAGACCATAAAAATCCAGAATATAATCAAAATGTTCCTATAACCCTGAAATAAAAAGGTATGACACTAAAGCCGGACACCACACACAAGTATCTTAGAGGCACAACATGTCACTGGAGGTAAAAGACGAACAAGGAGTCCACCAAGTTGACAGCACAAAGGTGTGATAAATGCAGGGAAGGGCCCTGAGCAACCATGAGACCTTCACGCTGGACAGGGCGAGGGGAAGGCACTCTTGGGGACCTCCCACAGAGCAGTTCAGTGCAGGGCAATTTGGCAATATGCACCAAAGCTCTGCAATTAATGGCTCTGGGATCCTCCTGCTAGGGAGTCACCTTAAGGAAGTGGCAAGGTGCACAAGGATGATCAGGCTCCCCAGGCCACCCTCTGCAGGCCCTGACACCAGGTGGCTCCACCTCAAAGAGGAATGGAAAAGCCACTTCCCCAGAAGGGCTTCCCCAGACACTCACATGGGGTCATGCCACAGCTCTAGCCTTCTGTGGACCCAGTGCTTTTCCTTCACAGCATCGTAGAACTGGACAACAAAATCCTGTGCAGAAGGGTGGTAGTGCCCTTTCCCTCCACTAGACAGCAAGGCCTGTGGCCATTTCTATCTCCTGTCAGGGCTGTGCCTACAACACTGCAGGTATGCAATAGATACTTGCTGTATCCTTCTAGGGACTTGCAAAGGGGTGATCAATAAAATTCCCATAGACTCCTCAACACCCAAAGGTTATATCTCACCTCCTCAACGTGGCATCCAAAGATCTTCACAATTTGTCCCTAGTTTTACTTTGCAGCCTCGTCCCCAGATACTCCCCAACATAAGGTCTTTGACCCGCCACACCAAATTTACCCACTGCAAGCCTATGCATTGCAAGGATTACTCCTCCTGCCTTAAATAACATGGACCTCTCTGTCTAGAAAACACCTTCAAAACCTAGCTTCCAACACAGCACATCCTGATTGTGGTTCTGAGACAGGCTCTGTGTGTGCCCTGTGGCATCTGATACAAATGTTCCTTCTGGCACCTCTTGTGTTGCAGGGTAATTACCTACTAACATATCTTCTCTACTAGAGACTGAGAGCCCCTGAAGGCAGCAGCTGTTTCATTCTGTGTGCCCTGACCTTGCATTCTTTGGCTACAGTGCTTTAAATTATAGATGAATAACAAGGAGTAAAGCCATACACATCACAGAGTCTAAGAGTAATTTAAAATAAAAGATTGAAGAAGAAATCACAATGGAAATCAGAAAGCATTTAGAGCTGAAAGATTTTTCAAAAGTTCTAGAATATTAAAACTTAGAAGTTGCAGCTAAGGCATTACTTAGAGGGAAATTCGGGCCCTTTAGCATTGGTGCTCATAAAGCACAGAAATCGGACAAGTGATTAAGCAATCAACTTGAGAAGTCAGAAGAAAAAAAAAAAGAGTAAACCAAAAAGGAAAAGGAAGGAAATAAAACATAAGAACAGAATCTATTAAACATAAAACAAAGATATAATAGGAAGGAGCTGCTATTTTGAAAAGACTAATAAAATTAAGGAACCACTCTCGAGCAATGAGCGAGAGGGCAGAGAGGACGACAGCAGCCATGCAAAGGGGACACACCAAATAAAGTGGCTCAGAGGCACATCCCTAAACAGGCCTTCCAAAGTTTATGTACTGTGTCTTCACCACAGCTTCCCATTCTCCCATTCAGATCCCACACTTCACTTTAACAAAGGGTCAGCAAATGGAAACTCTTATATAAAGTCAGTACTATGTTCTAATAAAGAATCAAAACTCCTCTGGGCCAACTGTTCAC
The DNA here is from genome assembly GCF_048418805.1 of Vulpes vulpes. Lineage (NCBI taxonomy): Eukaryota > Metazoa > Chordata > Mammalia > Carnivora > Canidae > Vulpes > Vulpes vulpes. The sequence goes on along the minus strand of NC_132784.1, from coordinate 54,692,919 downwards.
TTTGGTTTTCCCAAACATACATTTCCAAGTCAGACATATGGTATATTCCAACATGTATCATCTAGCACGTCATGTAGTGCTTGTCACAAGCCCAACAATGTCATAAGCACATGGGAATTTAATACTTTCTAAAGTTTCTAACTTGTTCAAAGATGCTAACTTAGAGTGTGCATGATTGATGAGAAAGCAATTTTAAATATAATTCAGGAAAAAAAGACAAAGTTTAAAGAGGCAAGAATTTAAGTGCAAAATTCTGTTTTATGCAGCAGAAATGTATATGAGCAACCATGTTCAAATAAATAAATAGCTGTGAAAATCTCAGGAAAAATGAGACAATCTATGTTTAAAGTTTTCAATCCCATTAATAAAAATAAAATTTCCAAGTAACTTATCTTTATTTATTTATTTTAGAATAAATCTCTATTAAGTTAAAAAACTAAAATCACCCATTCAATGAAAATATACCAGCTAAGTTTGGGACAGGGTCTGAGATCTGGGCTGAATTCAGTTGTTCAACACAAGCCCCTCTACAAACTACAGCTCTAAGGGGCGATGGTGGGGGAAAGCAAGTTCTTTTGTTTTAGAGACCAGAAATGCAACAGAAACAAAATATAATAAAAAATGAAAATTCAGGTACAGGAATTATGCATTTCATACTGAATAATTATTTCTGTACTGCCCGTAATCCTCTCTGGTAAGCTGTGCATCTAAAACTCATCGAACTGCCAAGGGGTAAACGCAGCTCCATCCATCAAGCAGCCACTTGACAAATACATTCCATAATAGAAGTTTATTTTTATGGGAGGCTGAATCAAGGACTTTCCCATGCATACAAAAACTTGTCAAAATTATTTATGAGTCTTGCTGAGACACACAATATGTCATATCAAACTCCTATTTTCCTTCCAAGCACAGACTGTCAATATCTCCGCTACTATCAATAACATGGACCACCGCTGATAGAGGCCCACAGGAGCCGAGGTCATTTGCCCATCCTAGCCACTGCCGGAAGCTGTCTCTAACCACAGTGCAGCTGTGAAGAGGCGATTTACCACCTCTATGAGGTGTAGTTAAGGTAGGCACTTGGGACTGCATTCAGAGACTTTGCAACATAAAGTAAAATGGAAACATATGCTTGAAAAATTATGGTTGATTATGGCTGAGGTAAAACAAAAATAACAAGATATTTCATTTTTCATTTTGCACACAAAATATTAGTTAAGGCTGATAAAACAAACACTTGAAAATCATGAAAATAGCCCATCCCCACTGAAGTTTCCATTCTGAAAGATTGTTTCAATGGCCTGAGTCAGAGAGGATGAGGGGTCTCTCAGAGGGTGAGAAGTTGGCTTCATGAAGGTGACGTGAACTTGGTTCTGTGCCCCCCCCCCCATTCTGCTACCATTTTATTTCCTCAGGAAGCATTTCTTTTAGTGAGTTCAGCCTTTCATTGCTCTGTCAGCGTCCTCAACACAGCAGGCGACACTGGAACAAACAAAAAATGGCCTCCAAGGTAAGCTACAGCAATCGGAAGATGCATCCTATTTTTTTCAGCTCTGAGGGCAATGGAAACGCCAGTCTCCCACCCTAAATTAGCCCTAGGAACATGCTGGATACAGCAGAAGCCTAAGTACTTCTCAGAGATTCCCTTATTTTCCGAAGATGTACATGCGGTATGCTGGAAATGCATCATGTTATCCCCTGAATGTGATTTAAATTCACTGGTCCTGATAGATAAAAGTAACTTCTATTTGTTTTTCTGGAATGCCTAAATTCAGTACTAACAAAAATGGGTTCAATGAAAGAAGTCTACCTTTTTCCTGCAGGAAATATGACAAAGAATAACAGGAAAGGGGTTCCCGTACACAGTCATTTCTCTTCCATTCATCTTCCCAGTATTTTTTTGAAACAAACTCTCAACACTCTGCAGAACCCTCTCCAAGCCTACAAGAATGTGTCCAGGTATTGCAAATGATGCCCATCCACTGATACTATAAAAGTAGACTTCTTGAAGGAAAGAGTAACTGAGCAAATTCAGTGTGTGACCAAAGCTGTAGTATGGAGTCACAGATACGCATTTTGAGTAATAAAGGGGTAATTCCAATTTGAGAAGTAAAACTGAAAACATAGCTCTTCACACATTTGCCAGGAATCACTCCTCCAATGCGAACAATGATATAACAATGAGTTACCTTTATTTAGGTTTTCAGAATAATTATCTGAAGTAACTGGAATATGCTGCATTCAGGAGAAGAAAGGTCTTCTCTCTTTAATGGTTATCCATAAAATATGTAACGTTCTGGTTCCCAGCTTATGGTAACACCTAAGGCTCTTAGTTCAATGATGACTTGGAAGCATTTCATAGTATCATGACATTCTAGTTCTGCTCTCACATCCCACTTGCTCCCCTCCCAAACCTTCTCAGACTCCAATGACCACATTTGTTACTTCCACAAAACTACCACCTGCCTAAGCTTTTGCTTCGTTTATCCCCCAATTCCATTTATCTATTTTCTTTTCTTTTCTTTTTTTAAATCTATTCATGAGAGACAGAGAGAGAGAGAGAGAGAGAGAGAGAGAGAGAGAAGCAGGCTCCATGCAGGGAGCCTGATGCGGGACTCGATCCCAGGACTCCAGGATCACGCCTTGGGCCGAAGACAGGCGCCAAACCACTGAGCCACCCAGGGATCCCCCATTTATCTATTTTCTTAATCTTCCTCTTCTTGTCAATCTTTCTCTTTTACACTGGAAAAAAATAGTTACACGTGAACACACAACATGGGAATAGTTCAAACAATATAGGTATGTGTAGTGGGAAAGGCCCATGCCTCTTCAGGACCCCATGTGTATGTTACTCTGCATGCAAACATGTATATGTGGTTTATATTTTTGTAAGGAAAATGGAATACTGGATCTACAAGTTGTGGGTTCCACTCTCCTATAGCATCTGACACACATTACTGGAGTTCTGCTTTGTTCCTTCCCTGAGCCTTGCTAATGGATCTCCCCACTACTGGTACAGCCCGCATTTCAAAGATACTCCCCGCCTCTAACTCCCTAACTGCCCTTTTCCTTTTTTCTTCTCTGCTAGGAACTCCTCCATTAGCCACTGCAGAACGAAACATGGCTAAGGCCTGGCTTCTGCCCCCAAGGGCTCAGGGTTTGGTGGGACCTCATGCGATGGGCACTGAGGACTCTGAACAGAAACGATCCACTTTTGGCAGGGACTTCAAAAAGACAATTCTGGAAGTGACAACTAATAAACCACACTGGGATGGGGGGGGGGGGGCGAAAGAGGGACAGAATCTGGGAGGATATGTTATTAGGCCGCGAGTACCTTTACCTGGTGTTGACATCATTCTGATGACTATAATCATTCCCCAAGCATTTTATGTGCACATCTATCCCTTTCCAGCTGAAGCACCATGACTTCATGCTTATGTTTGTGCCATGACACTCTTAGCATAACATCGATCATAAATTAGGCCACTAAATCTTAATTATACTTTAATAGTGGATACAATATTTTCATTAACAAAGTACATTAAAACTTCAAGAAGAATAAAGAGAGCAAAACGAAAAGAGTAACAATGTGGATCTTTCACGAACTTCCTAGCACAGTTACTGCTTTTAGCCATGCAACGATCGGTCAGATCTATCAAGTATGAAGTTACCTAATGAGAACTCTGACACGTATGCAAGCTTTTATTTCAGTAACTGTGCTGGTTTAAATCACACAAGGTTGACTGATGTTCAAAGGATGCCAAGACAAAGAGGCTGTGCCTTGACTCATATGGTCACTTCAGTCTGGTGACAAAAGTAATCATGGCAATCAAGGGACATTCACCGTCTGCAATGCAAATCACTTTACAGACTGCAAAGCACTTTTACAACCATTTTCTCTTTTTATCCTCCTAAGAATCTTCTGAGCTGGGACCGTATCATGCCATTTAAAATTAATTATTTTTGAGTAGGCAATAGATTTACCTGGTTCAAAGTTAAAAGGTAAAGATGAGTATACAGTAAAAACAAAACAGAATACAGTAAAAATAAGTAATGATCTAAGTACAAAGTATAAAAAAGGAGAAAAGAATTTGATGGGGAAAAAATGAATTTTATGGAAAAACAGATTGGAGGGGAACAATAGGGATTTGACCAAGCCAGGTCCTCTAGTGGAAGGACAGGGGATCTTCTCATATTGGAGCAGGCAAGAGGCAGAGGCAGGGCTGGAATACAGACACAGGAGAAAGGGTTTGAGGTACAAGTGGTTTCATTTAATTCAAAAAGTAGTCTTATTTAGTACTTTCACCTTGCCTTTTCTGAGCCAGGCTGGTCAAGTAAAGAGGAGGAAGTAAAACTGTCCCTGCCCCAGGAGAATTAAAATCAATGGAAACACAACCCCCTAGAAACAAGGGATATGGGATCCCTGGGTGGCGCAGCGGTTTGGCGCCTGCCTTTGGCTCAGGGCGCGATCCTGGAGACCCGGGATCAAATCCCACGTCAGGCTCCTGGTGCATGGAGCCTGCTTCTCCCTCTGCCTATGTCTCTGCCTCTCTCTCTCTCTCTCTCTCTCTCTCTATCATAAATTTAAAAAACATTAAAAAATAAAAAGAAACAATGGATATTTAAGTACACAGTTGAAGGCCTATGTTCTAATTCCAGCCCAGCCACGGATGGGACCATGGGGGCAATAGCCCCAGGTGTCAGTCCCAACTGAGAGCTGGCACCCACGTTCCTTATCTTGAAGACGGAGATAGCATGACTGTCACACGCATGGCAGAGATGTCACGGAACAATGAACACAGGATGACCGGCATAAGATGGACGCACATGGGGCGTGTTCAAGTCACACAGAACAATGGCGAACAGGGAAGAGTAATATGATCAAGTCAGGATTTGTAGGAGAAATGTCTTAGGAAGAAGTGAAGTCCTCAGGGTAGACAAGAGGAGGGCTGGAGAAGGCATGGATTTGTGTGGGGGCAGCCACAGGTGAGCAGCTGGCTGGCCAGGGCCAGGGCCAGGGCTGCAGGGAGAGCACGGGTGCCACGGTGCCGCCCAGATCGGCGGTGTGTGTGTGTGTGGGGGTGCAGCCGTAGTGGGAGCAAGCAATTCTAGGTGACCATGGGACATCTGAACAACTTATTTTAATACTTACATGCTCACTGTAGAGCTTAGCAGTGTATGAGACATGCGAGGCCGCAGGGGAGCAGACGTGAGGTGGGAAGCAAGAATCTTTACTGACGGAGAGGAAATGAAGTGCTCGCATATGAGACTCACTTTGGGAAGAAGACAAGCAGACAGAAGGCAGGTTTTCACCCTAAAACAAATGCTTACAACTCCAACCCTCCCTCTTGTTTCAGAGACAAGAGAATGGCCATGGCTGTCACATCATTGGCTAACGGGGCCCCCCAAGTAAACAGTTAAGTCCCAAATGTTCCAAAGTAGAGACTGTGATGATCTTAAAATTCAGCTGGAAGGGCCAAAATTACCCTCTCCTGGGATTGAAATGGTTCTAGGGAACAAAGTCCCAAACTCACACGCGGGTGGAATTTTCTTACTTTATTTTTTAAGCCGCTACATATTCCCTCTGCACTCTACCTAAGCAAACACTCCTCTTCCCTTTTGTTCCGGCGAGTAACTTTGTTAGCAGCGCCGTAGGACAGGCAGTAACTGGCAGGCCCGATGCAGGCCCCTAATTGTGAAGCTCTTACGAGGCTTGAACCTGATCATTCACTGAATTGTTGAGTTGATGGGATTCGTGTAGCTGGTTATAAATTGATAATCTAAATTAATTCATTCAAGCAGAAATCGATTTTGTAACTCCTCGAGAGCTTGTAATAATGCTTACCTCCCACTGCTAGCTGCATTCTCTGTTTCGTAAAGCTGGTCGGAAACAGCTGGATTCAGGTGACCTGCTAGCTCATTAAATCTGTTACATGTTCCTTCTAGTAAATGATATTAAGCTGAAATGTCCTAACGTTGATTTTTTTTCTTTAATTTTATGACAGAAATAACCTAATTTGTTACACAAAATAACAATCTCCTTGGATTACTTTGCCTTGTTAAAATATTTTATGCATTTTTCATTTACACAAAGGTAATCGAAAAACACTTAAACTATCTGTTATTTAAACCACAAGAGATATGTTACTGAAAGTCTGATAGCTACAAAAATGATTGTCTCTTCATACTCTTTACTTTATATCTGTAATAAAAGGCAGACAATTCAATTCATTGGTTAGTAAATAAAGTAGGATAGTTTTTATTTTATTTTCTCTGCATTGCTAGAACTAAAATCAGATTGCTTTTTAAATTCATTTAGAAATAAGACTCATTACTTTCCTTTCCTCTTTCTAATCTAAAATGTCTAATGTCCATTTGGATCCTCACATTTTCTTCATCAACAGAAGTTGTAACCTAATTCTAAATCCCATATTAAAAAATCATTTTCCAAGCTATTCACTCCCTGTATACTGAGGTTGAGTAATGAAATCAGAGCACCTGCCTTTTGTGCATGAGACTATTAATACTTATTTCTAGTAACCTCCTGATTTCATTTCCTTTTCCTAAATAAAATTTAAAATAAAAACATCCAAGATGCCAGAAGAACATAGGTAAGATACATCCTAGGGGTCCAAGTGACCAATCATGTTTATTGCTATAATAAGTGATAAGCATTTCTCAAATAAAGAAAGGTGACTAATTGAAGCCCTATTCTCCTTCTCTTCAAAAGCTCTAACATTTCCACAGAAGGTACACACTCATCCATTTTATGGTGTCAAAAGCTTTATAACTGTTAAAAATTAAGATAATGCTTATTGGCCTGCCTTTCCAAGAGGAACCACCTTCTGGCAGAGAGTTTATTAAGCAGGCTGATCAACATAAAATAACATCACTGTGCGTGTGAACACTAAACACTACTCGGTTAGTATTAAAAAGGAACTGAAGTATTTTTCGCATTTTTCTAAATACTATCCCTAGCACTGACCTTGCTGCATGAAGTTTCAAAAGAGTTTACTTTAAAAATGTCTAAATATCATAACTACTCATGCCACAGAATAAAAACAGAATTTTAACATTTTAAAAACAAATGGTTTCATAATCCTAGTCTTTAAAAAAATTCTTAAAAATTAATTTTTATTTTGAGATGCACATCCCAGGAGATCTTTGGTCTAACACAGACCAAGGGAGGGGAAAAAGGAGAAAAGAGCAGAGGGAGGGGAGCTGACCACAGCCCCTAAGCTGGGTGGGCGTGTAGCTCCCAAGTCTCCTGGAGGGAATCACCTTCCCCTCTGCATCTCCCACCCGATGCTCTTCCTGTCTTCCTTAAAAAAGAATGCAGAGTTCATTGATGATTTCTTTGAAAACTATAACCTAGCAAAAACTGAGGGAAAACAGAAATACAACTGACATAAGGTGGGGATATAAGATAGAATGACCCAGAGCCATACACCAATTGTCAGCAAAATCGCTCAAGCATCAGAGGGAAAGGCTGTTTTCATTGTGGACTGGTGGTGAAGTTTCTGGTACACTACAGTACTTTTTTTTTTCTCTTGAACCGCATACTTCACAACCACACTACCCAAATCTCAGCCTGGCCCAGGACATGCTCAGTTCCCGAGCTGGTCTGTCTTCCGGGCCCGCTGGGATGCTCCCACTGCTCACAGGCAACCCCTTGCCGCCACCCACCCCCCACCTCACTCGGCAGTTCCCACCCCAAGGCCCTACCCTCCTCTCCTGCTGCTCCCTCACCTGCCTGCACTATCCTTTCAGAAGCTGGACTCAAAAAACACCCAACAAACAACGTTCAGAAAGGGAGCAACTGCATGATCTCAAACAGTTTTTCACCAAAGAAGTCAAAGAAAACACTTGCATACAAGGAGTAAATAAGATTTCTAATATGTTCCTAAAAAGAGCATGGACACAGAACCACACAGCTCATCATTTCTGTAATATCTGAATGGGAATCCCATTCCCTGTATGCCTTGATTATAAATCAGTAATAAGCTTTTTGTCCCCCTTATCACTCCTAAAAACTCTACTTTGTCTTCAGATTCACTGTCAGTTTTGTTGAAGCACCCTGCTTACCACTCACACTTGCATCCTGAGGAGCCCTCCTCCTGGCCCCATACACTGACTGCCTTCCACTTGGTCCTGAACGCACTGCCATCCTCTGTAAATGGTTTCCTGATCAGGGGACATGTGCTGCAAGTAGCACCCCATCATCTGAGAATCTAAGCACCGACCCTGGCTCATGCCAACAGTGTAGTCTACGTCTGTATGTCTGGCTCCCCACTGCACCCACCACACCGCCATATCCGTAACACTTTACAAAAGAATGCACCCCATACCCATCCTCTGAAAATTTTAATTTCAATCACTTCTGTGGTTCTTAGTTATTTCTTCAGGGGAAATATGCATGACTTTCAGCAAACAGTACCTTGACCCAACTTGGCCTTTACTTCTCATAACTTTGTAGCCAGAAATAATTTCAGGCTTACAATTTGCAAGCACAGTACATGGGCCTCCCTCATGCTTTTGTCTCCTTGCTGCACATGTCAGCCTTTGTTTGGTCTGCTCTCTCTCTAGGTCCACATATTATTATTTTCCTTGCTGTAAATCATTTGAGAGTAAGTTTGCAGAACTGATGCTCTCTTACTTGAAAATATTTCACCATGAGTGTCCTAAGAACAAGGACTTTCTCCTCAAATGGTTCCAAATGTTCCAGTAACATAATAATATCACTTAGCGCAACAAACAAAAAGCCCACCAAACCCAAATGAACAAACTAAAGAAAAGAAAGAAGAGAAATTCTGGTGCAGGCTGTGCCCCCGGGCCTCTGCACATGGTATTAGCTGCAGGCCTGTCCATGCCCCGTTGCTGGAATGGTCCCTGTTTCTCTGGATCCACTGCACTCTTGTCAGTTAGGAAAAGCCCGGGCCAGTCACCGAGTACAATTCCCTACATGCAAGTTTATCTCCCTAAAATGGTTTTCTACAGCCTATATCGGCAAAGCATTTATCACTCATCTCAAACATCTAAACTCCAGCTCAAAGTACATTTTTCCAAAGGGTTTTCCTTTGATGAGGGAATGCAGTTCACTGCTTACTTGCTATTTTGTGCACTTTTAACACTCCAGCTTCCACCTGATGTTTTAAAGCCAACTTTATTGAGGAACAGCTTACAGTCAGTAAATTAGACACAGAAGGGTGTGGTCCAGTGAGCTGGCCAAATCTACGTACTCTGATGACTCTCACCAAAAATAAGATATAAAATATTTCCAACCCCAGAAGCTTTCCTCATGCTCCCATTCCAGCCCCAGGAAACCATAGATCGGGTGTGAATTAATATTGATTACAAATGCCTGTCACAAACTTTAAAATAAATGGAGGCATACAGCACTTAATCTTTTATGTCTGGCATCTTTTGCTCAGTGTAATGGTTTTGCAATTCATCTATGCTGCTGTATGTGTCAGTTGTTGGTTCATTTTTATTGCTGAGTAATATTCCATGTTATAGATAATTTGCCTATCCATTCATCTGTTGACAGGCATTGGCCTTATTTTCAGCTTTGGCTATTTATGAAGAGAGCTACTATAAACATTCAAATATAAATATCTGCATGGACATATGCTTTTATTCCTCTCGGGTAAATTCCTAGGAGTGGAATTGCTGGGTCATATGGTAAGTAAGTATATGTTTAATTTTAAAAGAAACTGTTAAACAGTTTTCCAAACTGACTGTACCATTTTACATTCCCACCAGCAATGCATGACAATTCCAGATGCTCCACATCCTCACTAACATTTGGCATTCTCAGTCTTTTTAATTTTAGCCATTCTAGTGGCTGTATAGTGGCATGTCATTACAGTTTTAATTTGCATTTCCCTGATGACTGGCATTATTTCATGTGCTTTTTGGCCATTTGGATATCTTCTTTTACATTATTTTTTATCTGGTTCTTTGTCTTCTTAAAACTGAGCTGTAGGTTGTACTTTGTGTATTCCAGATTCCAGTCCTCTCTCAGATACATGTATGTACAGCAAGTATTTCCTCTAGGTCTGTACCTTGACTTTTTATTTTTTTTAATGGTGTCTTTTGAAGAGAAGTTATCAATTTTGATGAAGTACACTTGATCGGTGTTTCCTTTTATGGGTTGTACTGTTTGTGTCTTAGCTAAGAAGTCTTTGCTACACCAAGATCAAAAAGACTTTCTCCCACATTTTCTCTTAGCTGTGTTACAACTGTATATTTCACATTTGAGTCTATGAATGCATTTTGAGTTAATTTTTGGGAAGGGTCTTTATTCTGTTCCCTTTTTTTTTTTTACCCCCTGTATAGGTATCCAAATATTCCAATGATTTGTTGAAAAAACTACCCTATTTTCCCTTTGTAGAAAAATCAACTGAGCATATTATTTCTATCCTTACATCCAAACCATCTCATCTTGATTACTGTAGCTCCATATAAAGCCTAGAAATCAGGTAATCTAAGCAGTCTACATTTCATTCTTTTTCAAAATGGTTTTGACTAGTCTAGATCTTTCGCATTGGCACATAAGATTTAGAATCAGCTTATGAATCACTACAAAGAAGCCTAGGGTTGTGTGGGATCTGTAGGCCACTTTGGGGAAATTGGCACTAACAATATTGAAATGAAAATTTCAGTTTTACTTATTTAGGCAATACACTTTATCCATGGGCAGGGACCATGTTTTATTTATTTGTATATCCGACACTTTGCCATACAGCATTATGCAGAATTGATGTTCAAGAAATAATGGTTGACTTCAAGAATGACGAGCCCTAGACATGGCATATGGTTTACTTTACCTTCCAATGGGGTCAGCATTACCGAACTGAGATAATTTGCTGACGCATGCATAGTTTCTTCCTGGCAGAGATGTCATTTTTAAATGTTGATGGCTGGGAGATTAGTGTAAGACCTCTAGGCACAGGGCATCTTAAAATTTCCCCTAATGGTAGATAACATCCGTTAGCAGCAGTTTTATCTCTGACAGAAGTCTGAAGTTCTACCTTACACTACTCTTCCAGCTTTTCTTGACCTTATCCAGCATTTGCACATGAATCTTCAGCTTGCCACATAGAGACGCTGTCCCCCCCACCCCCACCCTTTTTCGATGTGTTCCAACCCTGCTGGCCTCTGGTGCTGGCTTTGCTCTCTGTTAGGAACACTCTTGTACCAGACAGGCCCATGAAGAACTTCTTCACTTCCTAAAGTCTTTGCCCATCTGTCCCATCCCAACAAGGCCCACTAGGATGTCCAATGTCATACCGTAACCACCTGGCTCCGCCTCATGCAGGTCCACCTCCAGACCCCAATCCCTGGTCCTCTTCTCCACTCTTGTCACAGTAGTTCGCCTGGTAACAAACTGCATGATGTACTTACTACACCTTTTGTGGAGTATGTGTCTCCTATCAGTAGAACAGCTGCTCTGTAGGCAGGAATTGTCAGTTTGTTCATAAGGGCATCCTAGTTACTTAGAGCAGTGTCTAGCTTAGTGCTCAGCAGATTTCTGTTGCATAAATGAGTGAGTCTCTGCCTCCCCTCACCTGTGGCTACAACAAGCATGACTTCAGCTTTCGTGGATGTGGTGATGCAGGTGGGAGGAAGAGGGAAGTCTTGAGAGCCATACCCTTACCAGCTTCCCTGGTTCTGTTCTAAGCTGGGAAGTGCTAACTTACATGAGGATCGTGTATAAAAGGGAGCTTTAGATGTACTCTTTTCTCTCAAAATTATGTGACAAGACTCATCAGAGGTAGGGAACCCTGATAAGGGCACTGGGCTGAACTTTAGGCTCTGAACTCGGAGTCTGGGATTTAGCTGAGAGTTTGGGTGGATGAAATGGATTAAGTGACAGAGCGTGGTCACTGAAGATTCACTCAGCTCAGAAATGTTAGAAAAATCACTGAACATAAAGCTCAACATACTTCATAATGTCCATGGAAAGCCCATTAAGGTAAGGATAAATTCTAGGAAATATTACAGAATAGCCATGTGTAAATTTAGTACCAATATTGAATACTTATTGATTTTAAAGAATATATATGCGTATGCTACAATGCTAGTACACCATTTTAAATAGAAAAATTACCCCACATGACTCACCTTCACTAAAAGAGGGACTATGAATCTTTAAAATTGTCTAACTGCTAGTATATTTACATTTCTCTACTTTTTACTGGTGCCAAACCATTTCAAATGTAATAGTTCTAGAAACCAAATGTTTTACAGAAGATGAGCTAGTCAAAACCAGAACCATCTAAGGTTTCAGGGCATGGCGCTCCATTAAACATCACCCAGGTCCACGTGAATGCTAAGATTCTGCATGGGCCTCTTCTGCTTCCCTGAGATGCTGGTCTTCAGGTGTTACTACTCTGTGTGGGCCTGGCTTCCTGGCTTCACGGAATGCAATTTTTCCCAGGATTTATTTGAAGTGTTATAAGCAGGTAGTTGAATAAACTAGGAACAGTCTACCTGGAAATCCAGGGAGTGAGGAGCTAAGGCCACAGGCGAGGCAAGCTTCACGCGCTAATGCCCTTGCTGCCTGGCCAGGTCTGTCCTCAGAGCTCCTCGGGTTTCATCCATCTTCGGTGACTGGCAGCCCAGCAGCTCCCTCACCTTCCGTGAGCCACAAAGATGTCTGGGCCATCTGTGTCCTCGAGACAGGAGAGGGCGTATCAGCATTTCCCCTTCCCCACGAGCTCCATTGACATTCTTTAGTAAAATACACAAAAGAACAGATTGCAGTTCATCTATAGGGCAACTTCACATTTCACCAAGCTGGATGGCGCACCAATCTCCTCCACACACAACTGGGGTCGTCTAAGGCTGGATGCCAAAGCCAAGAGCTGAGTGTGAATTTTTGTTTGGCTTCTGTAAGAAGAGTTAATGTGGCATTTATGAAAGCTCACAGAGAAATTTCCCAGAAATCACCACTGCAAAAGTAAGTTCAAAAGGAGCTCAGCCCTTAACATTTTACACTGTGTATGAATCATCTGTGGAGCTATAAAACCTACAGTTGAAATGTTCAGGAAACCCTGTCAATTCTTTTGCCTTTGAAAGAGATTTCTGTTGTCATACACACAATTTCAAATGTTTAATAGCATGCAGAAATAGAAAGTAATCAGAGAGTGTCAACGTGAATCAAATCCAGGAATTTAAGGGAAAAAAAGATAAAATTAAGACAAAATTTACTTTAATGACCACAATTTTGCTGTAATTTTTTAGATTCCCTTGGCAATTGCCCAATTTAACCAGAACCAGTCCCACTGAAGTTGGTTGGGATACAGTAAGTAACTAAGTACAACATTTGGCGATGAACTTAAGGTTCACAGGAGGAATTAATTGAAACCTGCACAGGCAGTTTCATTTCTGTATGCTTAACGTTCTGTGACCCCAGGTCCTTCAAGCTTCAGTGGTGTTTACTGCCTTTCAGCAGCTCTGCAATAATCTTTAAGACTGTATCAATAATAAGTCAAAGAAACCACCAAAACTTTTTCTAAAAGTAGGTCTTTTTGAGTTTGGTAAAGTGTAAGTTTTAAAAATCACAGTTTAGGACCCTATAAGCTATTTAATATGGCGTGTCTAATTTTTATGAGAATTTTTAGGAGAACACCACTATAATGATTAAATTTATGGATGCAGCATATAAGAAGTTAAATATAAAGAAAAATGTAAAGGAATAACTATCACAGAAAATGAGCTTGGCTTGTTTTTTTTTTTTAATGATTGATGAAAACAACTCTAGCACCTAACATACCCAGCTCATAGAATTTTCAAAAGTAACAGATAGTTTGATTCACATCATGTGCCTTTCCCTTCTGTGCTTTTGGAGTAGTCCGTATACACTGTATTGTGGCATACCTTATGTCTACTAAAGGGCACCCACATGGAGTGAACGCTGTGTTGAATTTTGAACAAATATATCCAGTCTTGTTGCTACCACCACAATCAGAAACAGGAAATTTCCCATAACCCCAAAAAGATATGAAATAGTCCCATCAGGTTTGTGCCCTATTGTGGTCAGTAAACTCCTACATCCTGGCAATCAAAGATTTGCTTTCTCTCACCAGAGATTTGAATTTTCTAGCTTCATATACATGCACTGATGTAGAACATATCCGTTTGTGTCTGGCTTCCTTCACTCAGGGTGATGTTGTTGAGATTTATCCATGTTGTTAGTACATGGCTTTTCTCACCAAGCAGCATTCCATCGACCATAATTTGCTTATCCATCTATCTTCTCATGGGTATATGAACTGTTTTTAGCTATTCTGAATAAAGCTACTATAAGCATTCATGGACTAGTGTTTGTGTGGACTTATGTTTTCATTTCTTTTGGGTAAATACCTGGGAGTAGAATTGCTGGGTTATATGGTAGGTGAGTATTTAATTTCATAAGAACTTGCTGTTTTCGAAAGTGCACCATTATATTCCCACTAGCAATGTATGACACTTGCAGAGGCAGCATATCTTCATAATATTTGCTATTATCAATCCTTTAAATTTTAGCAATGTTAATGGGCATGGGGTGGTATCTCACTGAGGTTTAATTGCACTTTCCCAAGGACTGGTGATGTTGAGCACCATTTCATATACCCACTGCCCATTTGTATATTGGGTTTTTGTTTTATTTTGCTTTTTTTTTTTTTTTTTTTGCCATTTCTTACTTGGGTTTTTGTCTTATTCTTGAGTTGTAATTTGTTCTTTGAGTACTCCGGATTCAAAAAGTAGGCCAGGGATCCCTGGGTGGCGCAGCGGTTTGGCACCTGCCTTTGGCTCAGGGCGCGATCCTGGAGACCCGGGATCGAGTCCCATGTTGGGTTCCCGGTGCATGGAGCCTGCTTCTCCCTCTGCCTGTGTCTCTGCCTCTCTCTCTCTCTCTCTCTCTCTCTGTGTGTGTGACTATCATAAATAAATAAAAATTTAAAAAAAAGAAATAAAAAAAAAGTAGGCCAAATATATGTATAGCTTTTCTCCTTATTTTCTTAATGGCATCTTCTGAAAAGCAAAAAAGTTCAAATTTGATAGAGTTCAATTTATCAATCATTGTTCTTCATTTTGTGCTTTTCATGTCCTATCTGGGGAAAAAAAAAAAATCTTCGCCTATCCAAGGGACAGATTTTCTCCTATGTTTTCTTCTAGAAGGTTTAGAACTTTAAGTTTTTAATTTATTTTGAGCTAATTTCTGGAATGGTAAGAGTCAAGTTTCATCTTCTTCTGTATGGATATACAAATATTCCAGAATAGCTTGGTTAAAAAACTAATCTTTCCTCCTTGGCATCTTGTTGAAAATTAACTGACCATGTACATATATGTGAGCCTATTTCTGGACTCCACTATGTTCCATGCCTCTATATTCTGCTTCTTCCCTAGTGAGTTTAAGATTCTTATTTTAATTCAATAAAAATTGTATATATTCAAGGTATACAACATGATGATTTGATTTCTACATGTAGTGAAATAATTACTGCAGTTAACCTAATTACCATATAACATGTCCATCTCATCAAATAGTGTCTTCTCTTTTTCTTTCCTTTTGGTGGTAAGAGCACTCTTAATGAACTTCCAGTATTCAATACAGGATTGTTAACATATTTACCATTCTATACATTAGATATCTGGACTTACTGCATGTAACTGCAATTTTGTGTCCTTTGACCATTATTTCTGCACATTCCCACCTCTCCTCCCTGGCCAATGACCTAGGTTTAAAGTAGGTCTCAGAATCAGGTATGTCTTCCAAATTTTTCTTTTTCAAAATTATTCTGGTTATTACAAGTTCTTGAATTCTCAAATAAATTTTGGAAACAGCCTGTCAGTTTCTACCAAAAGGCTCCTAGGAATTTTGACTAGGTTTAGTCTGTAGGATCAATTTGGGAATGACTGACATTCGGCAGTACTGCATCTTCTGGTCCATCAATGTGGGACCTCTGCTTACCCAGTTCTTCAGTAATTCTTCTGAGTAGGGGCTTGTGGGTTTTTTTTTATTGTTCAGATCTTGAACATGCTTTAAAAAATGTATCCCTAACTATTACCATTTTTTCTAATCTCTTTCCAGTTTTGCTTTAAAAATTTAATTTTGTTGGCTATATTTTTCCACTTTTTCATTAAGCCACAGGGACTCCAGATCAGCAGATTTCACCTTGCATGCTTTTTTCTTCAAGTACTATTTCAGTTCATGAAAGAAGACATTCTCATGCTGTTCCAACAGATGAGGGAATACTAGGCTTCCTGGTCATGGGACTTTCTTCTAGCACACACTCGTTGGAGAAGACAGACCAGAACTGCACATGAGCCCACAGTGTTTCAGGCAGGCTCTCGTTGGGTTTGGTAATGCAGTATAACCTATAATAACTCTGCCGTTCTCTTCAGATTGCTATAATAAATTTGACAGACATTGATGATGTGATCATCTATCAAAGGAGTTGTAAAATAAATGTGATCTTAACACCTTTGGACTTATCTACTTATAGATTCAAAGCCTGAAAGAAACCTCACGTGTACAGATCTAGCCATGTGCTTTCTAAGTAGTATTAACTTCTCAATGTGGAATGTACTTTAAAAGTATGCAATTTTAATATATGTGTGTAACTTTAATAACTAAGTATATCATTGAAATACATATGTAATTTCTGGTCAAAATTCAGGTTGTCCATCTAGAGCAAAAAATAGTTTTAAAAAGCTCAAAAATGCCTTTACATGAAAGGAACTAGGCTTAATATTTTAGAAACAATACTAGATACAATGTCATATCCACATGTATTAGCATGTTAGAGAGTCTATAATAAAGATAAAAATTCCTTATTTACAAAATCTCCCTCTTTCCTTCCTTCTCTCAGAAATAATAGTAACTATGAGGGAAAGTGGAAAATTAGAGAGGCATTTAATGTGTCTTATACCAACAAGGCCTCTTCGTTAGTCACATACTCACTGAGAACTATCCTGAGAATGTATGTGCATATGTCTTAATCTGCATTTTGTTAAAACTGAGGAACATCTGAATCCAGTGTCAGCTTTCTTTATATACTATAAAAAATCTGAGGGAATTTTTCTTATTTTAAGAGCAAAAAATTGGAGATGTTTCCAAATCCACACACAGTTGTTAAGTGGCTGCTTACAATAAAACTGGGGCAGAGAAGGCAAATGATCGAACAGATCTCGTTCCTGGATGGGGAGTGACTTCCCCATGTTATCACAGAAGCAGCAGTAATTTGTAAACTAATCCTTTGCAAAGGCAGGATGCCCAAGAAACAGTATTAACTAAGTAGCTTCTTTGGAGTGTGGACATTTTACTTTGTTGATAATAATAGCGGTCTCATATCAATATATGCCAGAAGTGCTTCCTCTGGCAACAGAGTAGCATGCTGCCACAGTATGTTTTCAATTACAGTTCTCCGGTGGTAGTCCACACAGCATGCTCCAGGATGTTAAATACTTCCACTGAACGCCTCTCTTTGTTCCTATTTCATGTTACTGAACTTGTGGAATCTCAGTGCTGAAAACCAGCACCAGCCTGTACCAGCATGAGCTTGGATCCACCTACAAGTGAACCCGCACCATGAGACTGGGGCAGTGAGTGCCACCACGTAGGATACACAGTGACACTGGGACAACTCTGTGAGTAGGCCAAGAAGGTAATACTTTCATTTTACAAAGCAAAAAAAAGGAAGTTCACAGAGATCCGCGGGCCAGTGCCCAGTCTAGCAGCAGGGGCTGGGCTAGAACTGTGTGGTGCTGGTGACTCAGAAACCCAGAGCATCACTACGAGGGGCCCGACCCACAGTGACAGAGGCCACGGCTCCCACATCTTTTCTCCTGCCTTGTTTCAAGTCAAGTGGCCTTTGTTTCCTGTATGGCTCTGGTTCTCAGTGGCCAGGGGAATGGGCAGCAGAGGGTCCCCCGTGGGACCCCTGTGGTAAGCAGAGGGTGCACCCTGCCGCCATGGGCAGCTCTCAGGGCTATGCCTCGGCTCCTTTCCCTCTGCAGGGACTCTGGACAGAAAGACTCAGAGCCACGCTTACGTTGTTTCTCAAATCCCAGAGAGTGTATTAGTTAGAAGACTGAAACTTTCCTTCTTTTCGTAAGCTTTTCCAAGGATAACACTAATTAAATGATTGTGATATTTAATCAGGATTCCAAAGATCTATGTTTTGTTCTCATTGTTGCTATCAGTGAACAGTAATAGACTCCAAATTTTCCTCATTTGTTACATAAAAAAAAAAAAAAAAACCAAAATGCTAAATTAATATGATATAGGAAAGACTTGTAACTTTAAAGAAACTGGCATATATTGTGGCTTAAAAATATTAGCCTTTGAGAAATTGATTTGTATTAGTACAGTATTCTTTCTACTTGATTTATTATGGAAAGGCATTTTCTGTACTGAAAGCCAAGTAATACTTTTCCAACTTCTTTGGATAAGTGTTTTTCCCCCCCCTGAATAGAAACATATTAATGTTTAAACAGTATTTTAGAGGAAGCAAAACTTATCAGAGTAGTGAACAAAGTAAAATGTTAAACTCTTTAACTAGCAGCATGATTCAAATAAACAAGTCAAGGTGATGCCTATAAAAAATACCGAGAGTCTTCTTCAATATCTTATTAAAATAAGATCTAAAAAAATAAATAAATAAGATCTGCTCACAATTATGCTCAACTTTTGTAGATGCAGTCAGTCTTATGGGTCACTAGCGTGTCACGCTGTATTAGCAAAGGTAATCCATATGGCTGAGAGTTAGTACATTATAACATTCTAAAACTATTGTGGATTTTTCTAGTTTATACTGAGAGACTGAAATATATGAACATATCTTTAATAGGGAAAAAATTTCAACTCCACTCAAATTCAGAATCAAATCCAATGATCTTTAGTGAACCTGAGAAATCTGGTTCAGTTATGTGATATTTTGTTTACTATAAACTCAGGACCTACTCTTTACTGCCTCTGACCCCTGGAAACTCTCCACCAGAGAGGATCATGCTTGCTTAAATGAATTTGCATTTTCTAATTCCTGGCAGCATTTCTGACCAAGAACTTGGCATTATTTAATGTCACAGAAACAGTGTGGGATTTTTCTTGATCATCATCTGATTTTTTAAGTTTGGAGCACTATGGTGTGTACTTGGTTTTCAATATTCTTTTTTGAATATTGAATTATTATTAAAAAACTTAAATTGCAATAAACTGAAATCATGTTTTCAGACCTATAAACAGGGCATAAATCTACTTCTATACTAAACCTAACTAAACTCTAAAAATAAAGCACATAAAATTTTGATATTGGATTAAATGGACATAAAACCAGTATTCATGTATTATAAACAAAAATTAAGTATTTAATTTACTGGTCTCGTTAAACTTTTTTTTAAATTTTTATTTATTTATGATAGTCACAGAGAGAGAGAGAGAGAGAGAGAGGCAGAGACACAGGCAGAGGGAGAAGCAGGCTCCACGCACCGGGAGCCCGATGTGGGACTTGATCCCGGGTCTCCAGGATCGCGCCCTGGGCCAAAGGCAGGTGCCAAACCGCTGCGCCACCCAGGGATCCCTGGTCTCGTTAAACTTTACGATGGTCTTTGGTAGGGATGAATTAGAAGGTTCAGGTGCCTCCAAAAAAGGAATTTGATACTTTTTTCCTTCTCCTGATAACTTTATTTGCTGAGAAAAGACATTAAAAATCATAGCACTCCTCTCGGAGATGTGCTCAGAGTGGCTCAGGTTCATTAAAGGTAGGTGGGGTGTGGCACACGCTGGGGATGACATAGTACGTAAAGTTCCAGCTCTAGTTCTGCTAACTGCTGGCCAAGGAAATCTGAATAAATCACTTAGCTTACTAAAGTCAATTTCATTTTCTAGAAAGTAAGAACAAGATCTGATTTCCTTATCTCAGAGGGTTGTTATCAAACGATGTAAGTTGTCTATGATATGCTATCAAATGATAAAAGCTTTTATGCCAAGTATGGAACAAACATTAAAAGAGATAGCATAATTTTTTAAAAAAAGACCTGTAAGCGGCCTGGCAGTTTCCATTCCTCCCTCCCAGACCCTCATACAACTGCAGGTCCAGCCGCTCAGGGTAAGACCAACAGCATGCCACCAAGAAATGCCACTGTCCTGAAACCCCTATTGCTTGTCTTCTGATCCGTGGCCACATATCTCTCAGCCACTGGGCTGCTGAGGAAGACACTGGATCCTCAGGGAACATCGGGGCGCTTATGGCGCTTCCAAATTTGAACCCAGAATGTCCGCTCCTTTCCCTACCAATAGCTATGCTTGCAAAACCCAGCCATTTTACTTTGCTAAGCTCTGGTCACAGCAAATGTTTCTTCTAACCTGAAGTCTTACCCTCCAGGACTACCTGACGACTGATTAAATCACTCAAAAATAACAACATCAACAATAACAGCAATGAGGAGGATGAATCTGTGAGAGGCCTCTGCTGTGGGAACTTAGCAAAGAGACAGGAAAGACTCAGAGGACACCGCTTCTGTTATTTCAGCACCTTCCACTTTGGGAAATCACCCTGGGAGCTGCCGATGCTGCAGCCCTAACCGGCAGGAGCTGGTGTGTGGCTCCCACGGCGCCAGGCAGGGCCTGCCCACACCTGCCTGGCCCTGTGCACACCCTGGGTGTGAGGGCGATCCAGGAGTGGGCACCGAAACACGGGACCGCAGAGTGTGACGCAGCTCAGCTGGCACCACCCCGATGGTGAAACCAAGGGACAAGGCTGTGGCGGCAGCACCTTGAAATCACAGATGGGCTCTCAGCACAACAGCAAAATGTTTCCTGCCACGCTCTTCTCCCTGGGATCCATATGGCGTAACTGGTTGGCTTGGTTTTTGAAAATCATGTTCTCGGTTCATAAAAACCTATTACAGTGGCAGCAGTATTAAGAAAACTAAGTGATGATAAAAGGTAAAAAAAAAAAAAAAAAAGAAGAAGAAGAAAAGAAAAAAAATCCAAAGAACCTTACACCTGGGAAGTAAGCCTTTCAGGAATAACAATGAGCAGAGCTGATGAGTTTCTTTGGAAGAAAAAAAGTTATAATTCATCAATTTCTTAAAAAGGCAACTGAAAAGAAATGACAAGACCTATCAGTGATAAAAGTTTCTTTTTTATTTTACATAATTTGGAACCACCAGAGACAGATTTAATTTGCCATTTTAGAACAAAATTTCAATGTCTGCTTGTTAGATGCTACAATATTTTTATCTAGCTACCCGCTGTGTGATGAAGAGAGGAAACAGAGGCGGTGCTCATATAGACAGTGACGAAAATTCTGCACTTAACAGGCACCACACTGATTGCTGGCCACTGGAGTATTAGTGTGAACGGCATCACAGATGAACAGCAAGGGGACTCGGGTGACAGAGTCTGAGCTTTTAATGTCTACTGAGTGTGCTGAACGAAATGCAAGTTTGTCCAAATCAACACTGTCAGCTGAAAATGCTCATTACAAATTAACTTGATAATTATTCCAATCACCTCCAATAATTACCAGATTTTCTTATCTAGAAGGAGATAAGTTAATTTTATATATAGCAAAGATTCAAGAGTGGTGCTCTGGGAAGGGGGCTGTGGAGAGTGTCTCATTTTTTATAAGCTCAGGTATTTTAATAATGGGTTTTAAGGTTAGATTGCCTTTAATAGGATGCTTTGTAGAAAAGTTTAACACTTTCCACAGAGACAGGCAATTTCCAAACCTTTAAAGATATAAAATATGGAAAAGTTACAAAAGGAAAACACATTAACACATTCGCAGAACATTAATAAACCCCTACACTTGTAGGTATATGTTTGCAGTGTTCCTCCCGGAGACCACCTTTGACAGCAGAGACATGTTGCTGAATCTCTAGCTCTATGAAGACCACATATTCGTCTTTCTCCTAGATTAATCCTGTGAAGAAGCCCATCATAAAGACTCAAAATGATTTTGCTATATCCTGAACTCTCATTTTAAGCCAATAGAGAAGAGTGGAAAATGGGAAAATGTGCTATTTCAGAGCTCAGTTACAAAGCCACTAAATCCTACAAGTCTCATACCAGCATTTGGATAACACTTTCGATTTTATGTGACATATATTTTAGAATACATTTATAGCATACGTTTATAGTTTTTATAGCTTAAGGCAAAGTAAAATTGTAACTGGAAAATAATCCACATTTGCAATGAAACCACTCAGGAATCTTCCTGGAGACCATGCACACGTCTAGCATGCTGAATTCACTTGTATTTCCTCATGCCCCATGCCAGCCACATCCTATCTCTCCTTCGGGGGCCAGGAGCACTCCATCAGCTTCAGGGAGCTTTCTGAACTCTTGCAGGCCTCCCCGACACCTTACCCTTTGCAGTACTTGAGCACTTTTAGTTCACAGCACATGACTCAGCCCTGCTCTGCAAACTTCATTACATTGTCCTTTACTCGCCTTCCACAGGGCTGGTTAGCCTTATCTGACTCCAGAAATGGAGCTTCAGGGAAGTCAAAATGGTACCCTGAGCTGCCCTGATTTCCCACAGTGGCTAGAGCAGAGTGATAGGTAATGGGCATGTGTTGATCTGGCTTGTGAGCTTCCTAGGGAGTCACCTACAGGTCCACAGATGGCATTTGCAAGTGACCTAGAGCAACACGGACATCAATGGCACTGGCTTCAGTCACCTCCCACCCCCCAACAGCACCCAGTGCAGGGAGCAAATCTGTATCGTGTACTTGTACTGGGCTTTGCACCAGGTGAGCTGTGCTAAACACTTGCAGTCTCTGCAGCAAATGGCTGTTCATACAGGCAGAGAAAAGGCCATGGTCAGTAAAAACATGCCCAAGCACATCCTTCCGTAGGTGTTAGAGTCGTACTGGTTCCCTCCTTAGCCCTCCACCCTCCTCTCTTGTTATCACATGAATCTTGGCATCAGAGATGCCAACCAATTGCCTGGCCTCACCTTCCCCAAGGGACAGGGAGCAGAGTCAACACTGGCAGTGCTGGGGTTCCCTGTGTGTGGCTGGATTTGGGCTTCATCTGACATGGACTTTTTTTAGCACATAAATGTCTCAATATCTTTCTCAGCAACACACTCTTATCTAAAAGAATTGTAATGTCACTAATGCTTGAAAATCTCCTGCAAAATCTTTCCGGGTTGGAAACTATCCTCCTTAAACTGAAGGGAGAAAACACTGAGAATCAGAAATGCAGTTATCAACATTGTGGGCGGCAACTCTTGAAAGGAAAAAAAGGATGTGGGAAGAGGGTTACTGACACAAGGACAATTTGTTTTCTACTTTAAAGTCAGATAGTACCTAACCATTTATAAAGAATGTGTTTATATGAAATCTTCATATAATTTTAGTGTTAAAGATACCTGTCTTTCTTTCCAGGAGAAGGAAAGACTCTTTGAACAGTGGAAGCAGGTTGTGCAGAAGAACACAGCCCTTTATTCAAACTTATCACTTTAATGGCAGATAATATCCGCTATATATTTTTCTTGGTGATTCCACATGGAATTGATGGGCATATACTATAGGATTAGCTAAATTAATACCTTGAGCAAGAGCAAAAATGACCAAGAGAATACAGTAAGAACTCCTGGGTTAACATGTAAGCTGGACTCATGCTTTCTACGGGATCTCAGAGAACAAATCCAGAGTTTTGAGAAAACTTGGCACAAACAATCACAGATACTGAAGTACTGCTTTGAATAGACTATTTCATATATAAAAATGTCATTGTTTTATCTTACATTTCTCTTTCTACAACTACGGCTGATCATTTTTCTGTGACGTAATTTGGTTCTTCATAAATCTTTTCCCACTTACCCTCTGGTATCTCCCAGTTCTCATCCCATTTAGACTCATGTGAGTTCTTCCTACATTACAAATATTAATTCTATTGTATATCTCTTCTATACATATCTAGTTTGGAGCTTCATCTTAAATGAAGATAATCATATCTTGTAATGATTGTATTGTGCTGAAGAAACGATTTTATAGAGGCCACAGGTGCTCCTGCCCAGATCCCCTTCTCTGCTAGCTCCTCAGCCTCCCTGCTGGCGTGGCCTGGAGGCCTCCCAGGAAGCGGCCTATAAATGGGCTCAGCCCTAGTCCTCACCGGGAAGGCTCCTCCCTGTTGTCTCCCAGCACTGGGTCAGCATCTCCTCTATCTCGTCCTTCCTGTCACGCGGCCATTTACACTGGTAAACGGTCTTTGGCAGCCACATACCTCACCTGTCCCCAGAACCTCTGTTGCCTTTATTCCCCTATACAGCTTCTGTGTCAACAGCACTTGAACAGATGTCTTCACCTTCACTCAAACTCCTACCATGAAGTTCTGGTTTGCAGGGAACTACTACATATCTCCTGCTAGACGTCCTGTCAGTTCCACAAACGCCCTATGGTTTACGCTAATACTACTCTCCCATCCCATCCCCAATCTGAGACTCCTATGTGTCTCCCTTTGTTAAAAGCCTTATCATCCAGTCAGGCACTAACTTTGAATCTGGAAGTCATCCTCAGCCCTTCTTCCTCATGCTCCATACTCACTCTGCTGCCTCTAGGAAGCTCACAAATCTACCCAAATCAAATCTTGTTTTTGATTCCCCTCACTTCTCCACTACCGCAAGCTTGCCTCCACTTTTGTCTTTCAGAATCATTCTTAATCATGACCAGCATTATCTCTCCAAAACATAGACCTAATTATGTTATTCCTCTATTCTTCAAGACATCCCATGGCTTCTTAGTACCCCTAAGCTAAAGTCCAAACACTAATATGGCAACCCCCATCTTCCAAAATCCATACTACTTCCTGGTTCTACTTCCATTCCATTACTCAGTGGCCCCCATGTGAGGCAGGGCATTCTCCTCACATCAAGGTCTTTGCTTGTGCTACTCCATGGAATGTGCTCCTTGCACCTCTTGTTTTAACAGACTTCCCATTTAATTTGTTACTACCACATCTGTGAAGGCTTTCATGGCCCACCTTCCCTCTCAGGAGGACTTCCCGTTATACAACCTGATTTGATAATGATGAAAATTATTACATCTGACATTGAAAATACAATGTAAGACAAAAGATGCCTAAGCGCAGTCAATAAAGAAGAGAGAAATCTTGAATACATATCTGAAAGTTAGACTAATGTCAGCATTTATACCAATGCTGCAAATTTACATGAAAACTACAAAAAATCCAATAGGAAAATGAGCAAAAAAGAAAATTCACACAAAAAATCATCCAAATGTCCACTAGATATTTTAAAAGATTCTCAAATTCAGTAGTCAGAAAGCGCCAATTAAAATACTAATCTATGAGACTGGCACGAATGTAAAAGAACAATGGCATGTGTTGATGGTAGGGTACTCTCCCCTGTTAAAGCACAATAGGTGAGCCAATCAACAAACACCATTCCCAATTGTCTCAGTCACCTATGGTGCTCGCCAGGATCCTGGAGACACTTGGGTTTTCTACTCAAGCTCTGTACTTTCTACTCAATTATATATTCAGAAGATAAATCTTCTTTTATTTTTTATTCATCTCTTTAGATATACATTCAGGAAAGAGTTTAAATGAACCATCTCATCCTAGAAAATGCACTTGAGATGGCCTACTCTAATGAAAGTACCATGAAACAAATGGCAAGGAAACACATGAGGGATGTAAGCTGGTTATACTATCACTTCCTTATGCAGATGTTCCAAGCATGTGAGCAAGGTGTGTGGGAAGGCAGTTTGGAACATGCAGGCAGGGTTGCCTCTTTTGTTTGCTGCTTGGCTTTATGCTCTGCACTATCATCTGGTTACTGATATGAGCCAGAGGAGACCTCTAACTGATCCACATGGACTCAAGTCACCTCATTTTAACTCCCAGATGCCTTCTGTTGGCTTTGAAACGTACAAACAATCATTAACAGCTACTGCAAGTAGTATCCAGACCATCGGCAAAGCCATCAAATGTATCAGAGAGCAAACAGGTTAAATTAAAAACACATAAACATGGGGCTTTAAACAAAACACTAATCATCTAAATGGTTAAAATTCTATGCCGTAGGATACAACAAGCCTTTTCTGTTTTCTGCCTGTTGAGCCCATACTGCTCCTCAGATGTATATAGTAGCCTATACGTTAGCATTTAAGCCTTTCTGGAACAGTTCAAAGGGCTTGAACTTGTCAGTAGAGATGTTTTCCTCATAGGCCAGGGGAAAATTCTCAATTTAGTTAATCCCCCAATTTTAAATAATCCGATGCTCCGTATCAGAAACCTACATGACATGCACATGTGACAGAATGCAGGTGTGGATGTCTGTCATAATAGGACCACTTAGGCTCGGTATGAAAGCACAATGCTCTGAAGGGGCTCCAGTGAACCTCAGCAAGAGATTACGCTGAGAGCTATTGGCGGAACATGGCAAGACAGAATGTCAGATTTCATACTCGGCAGACATCTACAGCAACTGATGCCTTGTAGTCAAAGGCTGTTAAATTACCTGTGAAGGGTTACTGGCAGGCCTGAATGTTTTTCTCATTGTTTATTTAGTTCCAAAAGCGCTTGGTCTTTGTGCTGATTGCCCTAGCTGACAGCACAGGAAACCAGGACTTTGTAAACAGGGCACTGTTCTATTGAATTACAGGTTGCAGGTCTGTAACCAACCTGTAGGGCTGGACGTGTAGAAAGAAATCCTTGCCACACAAAACAAAGGAGCTTAATATAAGCAAACGTTATCTCTATAAATAAAATTAAAAAGATGAAGTTAGAAGAGGGGCATAGGGACACCTATAAACTCATCCCTTTGGGGAAAAAAAAAGATATTAATGTGACAGAAAGAGAATAACAACTGATGAGGAAATATTCATGACCATAGGATTCACAGTTTCAAAATGTGGTTACTCCTGAATATAGCGCAGGACGGCTGCTGACATTTGGGGTCAGTCAATCTGAAATAAGAATGTGAGACTCTACTTCCATAGGGCTCACCCAACACAGGCAAAACTCCACAGCATCTACTCTATAAAACCAGCACAAACTGCAATGACCAAAACCAGATTATGCATGTATGCCTAAATAATTTTAAATTTAGTTGTTATGGGCAGCCCGGGTGGCTCAGCGGTTTAGCGCCGCCTTCAGCTCAGGGCCTGATCCTGGAGATCCAGGATTGAGTCCCATGTCAGGCTTCCTGCATGGAGCCTGCTTCTCCCTGTGCCTGTGTCTCTGCCTCTCTCAATCTCTCTCTCCCTCTCTCTCTCTCTCTCTCTCTCTGTGTCTCTCATGAATAAATAAAATCTTAAAAAAAATAAATTTAGTTGTTATTTATAGCATGTAATTAAAGAAAAAGCTCCTTAATTAGTTGAAGAGGAAACACTTTCTCTATAAATTGGCATGAAGGAAAAGTGCTTCATTACCACCATTGAGCTCATCGGTGTGTGTGGACACGGACTATGATAACATACAGCAGAAAAGAAAATGTTACTAAGAACTATAGGATGCATTGGTATCAAGCACCAATTCTTTTCTGAGCATTACTTATTAAACAGATACCATATGTTACCACATTATCATGCCCCAAAGACCTCTTTTTGCAGGTTGAAATTAGAAAAATCAAGGCTTCATTAGCGTAACTCATTGATGTTGATCATTTTAGGCTCTTCTTTAGAACACTGAAATTTAATCTGCAGAAATAGTGGTATCTATAAGCTATTTTTCCCCTAGACTTATCATGGAAAGTGTGAATTATAACTTAATAAAATTATAAATGTAAACAAAATGTACCATCCATGAATGTTTCCTTTATTCCTGCTTTTTTTTTTTTAAATTCCAAAAGCTCAAAGTAGAGCTTCTATTAAAGAAACCATGTGTTTTTACGAATGACCTTCAATCATTGGTAAATATAATTATAACTGACAAATTCTTTTCAAAACTACTTGGCTACAAGATGCATCTTCCACAAGAGAACATATGCTTAGATAACACTGTATCAAGCAATTCAGATGTACACACTATAGAATATTTAAATGCATAACCACAACATATGGGTTACTATACAGTTCTCATGGAGCAAAGAGCTACTATGCAAGCCAATACTGTGATACAACCAGACTTACATGGATAATATATCGCCATAATTCTGCTTCAATTAAAAGCATATTTCAGCAGAAGCCCAGGATGTCGACTCTATGCATTTTAATAATGCCAGACTACAACTCTGCTTATGCTAAATGTACATTACTCAAATGGATTCAGAATTATGCTTTATATAAAGACTGAGCATATTAAGACAAAATCCTGCATAACCTAAGTGTATATTAATGGCACAGTCCCAGAATCTGCTAACAGTTCTACACATTGTGCATAAAAATCAGTAAATCGATATCATCTAAGATTTTACTAATATTTTCATTTCAAACTGTTTCTCATTCTTGTGCTCCCAAAGACAAGAGCAAAGTAGAAGCTAAGCAGAAGAAAGACTTCCGGAAAGCACCAAATTTCACTAGATATACTGTAAATAGCATATATGTTGGGAGTTTCTAAGGCCATATGATTTACCCTGCACTTAGAGGGATAATATCAGAAATGTCCAACTTTTAATACATAAACAGCCATGGCAGTCCTCGATTAGTGTCACCCATGCCACAAATTCCTAACTTCTATGTAGAGCATTTAAAAACTCTTAGAACAAAAGAAAAAAATCTACATTATTACTGGTAGTTTTCACTCTGTAAGTCATAATGAATGCTATTGAAAGGTATAAATATAGCCTCTGCAAATTCTAACCCCTCCACATAAGATAGGTTCATATTTAGCGTGATTAACATAATCAGGTAAAGTTGCCTAGGGTAATTTGATACTTGGGGAAAAAAGGTGAGATGTCATTAGACCCATCTTTAAATGAATAGCAAATTAAACTATGACAATGTCACTATTTTGTAGACCTCTTCTGTTTTCACTCTTTATTATTAAGATTTATATAGGTATTGATTTTTTTTCAAAATGAAAGGGTTGAAACCTGATACCTACTATAAGATGGGATGAAAGAATGATATAAGAAGACCTGAAGGTGCAGCAAATCACATCTGTGAATGGTACAACAGGACCCGGGCAAGCCATCTACACCCAGGAAACACAGGGTGCGAGGGCATGCAATCCCTGCCTTATATTTGTGCATTTTTTTAGAGTGTACAATATCTTCTCATAATAGCTATTAACTATATACCTGAATACTTATATACATTGTGATAGATTAATCAACTGCCTTTGAAAATAGAGCCAATGTGGATGTAATTAGTTAGTATGATGTCATACTGGACTGGGATAGGCCCTCAATTCAGCATGACTGTCAATTCAGCATGACTGTGTCTTTTTGAAAAGGGGAAACCTAGACAGAGGTGTGAGCATGAGAAGACTGTCCATGAAGACTGGAGTTCTGCTGCCACAGTCCAAGAGGTCACCAGAACCTACCAGAAAGACATGGACCAGCTGCTCCCCCGCTGCTCAGAGCAGCTCATCCCCATTGGCACCTTGGTCATGACTGCTGGCCTCTAGGAATGTGAGGCAGTGTGAACTGCTGTTGTTTCAGTCCCTCAGTCTCTAGTACTTTGTTACGGTGGCTCTAGCAAAATAATACACCATATTTGTTTCAATTATTACTATAACTTTTACAATACTAGCAGTATCTAGCAAATATTATAAAACTGAAGATGGACAAAAAGATACTTAGTTTTCAATGTTTGTCTCAATCACCCCCAACAGACTTCCTTGTATGGAACTGTGTGTTGGCCTGGCACCTTGAATTAATACTGACAGACAACCATCCAATAAGCTTTAGAAAACCTTCTGCTGGTGATGCAAAGGCTGCTATTTGGTGTGCTTATGTCATGCAGTCTCCTCTTGAGTTCTCTAAATTGTATTTGATGGCTATAGCAAAATTTATAACATTGTCTAAAGTGGTTCTCAATGTATGTAGTTATTAGACACAATGATATTACAAATGAGGGATGGTCAAGGAGAGCAAAGAGAAATAAAGTGACTATACTTCACTCAAAGTATTAAAATGGTGATGCCAATTAACTGTGGTAAGTTATGTTTATGTAATGCAATAAGTACAGCCATCACTAAAAAAAGCTATAAGAAAGTGAAATACTCAAAATCAAAACTGAATTCTAAAAAAATGTTCAAGTAAACTATAGAAATGTAGGGGGAAAAAAAAAACCCTGAGAAACAAAAAGGGAGAGTAAACAGTAAGAAAAATATAAAATGGCTGATATAAGCCCTAACATATTACTAATTACAATAAGTCTAAGTGGTCTAATATACCAACTAAAAGAGATTCTCAAAGAGGATACAAAAAAAATATGGCCCAATCATATACTTCATACAAGAAGTATATATGTTTCATTTCAAATATACTGATAGATGAAGGCTAAAAGCAAAGGGATAAAACATATGCTACACAAACATTACTTTTTTTACAAAAGCAGAATCAGCTGTATTATTATCCAATAAAGTAGACTTCAAAGCAAATTAAGTCACTCAGGACTGAAAGGGACACTTCATAAAAATAATGGGTGAACCCACCAAGAAGACATAGCAATTGTGAATGTATGTGCACCCAGCAACAGAGCTAAAACATGAGAAACGAAGGGAGGTCAGAGTCTGAAGTTGAGGTGGTAGTAACAGGCCATATCTGGGAAACTCGGAGGAGATTAGATATGACCAGGTAAAGGTGGTGGTGAGAGCAATGAAGGCCTGGAAGATGAAGTGAAGGTCTCTAGCTTTGTCAACACGTGGGCAATGCCAGCCTGAAAGGAGACAGGAACCTAGAAGGATGAGTAGAATTATGATAAGAGGAGGGGCAGTGGAAAAGAGAATAGGAAATAAATATATTCTGTCCCCTACAATGGAGTTGTTCTTGTACTTGGAGGAAGGTGCTAACAGTGGTTGTGAATATGCTGGTCTCAATGGTAGAAATTAGTGAAGTAACAACACACGGTGAGAGTGGGTGGGCAAGGGGAAAGAGGACTGGCATACTGGTGATCACTATATATAAAGGGTAGAAAAAAGATGAGAAGTCAGTGAGAGGGACCAAAAGCTAAAAGAGGACATCTAAAAAAACTTGGTGTCTCGCCAAAGGAAATTAACAATCAAAACCTTCAGTAAAAATGTCTGATTGCAAAAACAAGTAGCACATGCTTTGTCCTCTAGGTCCCAAAATGAAAAAAAGGTCTAGTCACAACTGGCAACCTGGTCCAAGAAACCTGTTTGGCTTTGTGGGTCCAAGACCATCTTCCCCTTCCCAGAGACCTCAGGGTGGACAGAAGCACAGGTAGAGGACCAGAGCATAGAGCCATCTGGCCAGGGAACCCCATCCTGTTCCCTCAGACAATCATAGTAGAGTTAAGTGGGAGCTCCATCAGCATCAGAAAAACCAAGCAAACTGAAATAACATGGTAAAAGCATAAGAACTAAACTGCCACTGTTATCAAAGCCTATAAAAAATATGCTAAGGTCCATATTAAACCAAAACAGGGTAACCACCTACTAAAATAAAAACTCTAAATATAATCTAGAATCTCCTAACATAACAAATTGCCCTGTATACAATTTTTAAAAATCACTTGCCATACCAAGAACTACGAAAACCACAGTGTGAACGAAAAAAGATTATTATCTTATGCCAACATGAAGATGAATCAGATGTTGAAACAATCTGAGAAGAATTTTAGAACAGGTATCATAAAAATGGGTTCATCATAAATTACAAGTTCCCCTGAAAGAAACTAGTAAATCCCAGTAAGCAAATGATAATAATAATAATAATAATAATAATAATAATAATAAAAGTTACAAAACAGAAGCAAATGGGATTGACAGAACTGAAAACTACAATAAAAATATTTCAAACTCATCAAGTGGAGATGACAGAGGAGAGAACCTGCAAACTTGAGGAAAGACCATTAGAACTCCCCCAAGTGAATGGAAGAAAATAGACTGGGCGGGGCAGGTGGTTAATGAAGTGAGCCTAAGGGGACAACGGGGCCATAACTAAAGTTCTGCTATTTATATCATCAGAGTAGTAGAGTGATAGAAGACAGTGAAACTGAAAACATATTTAAATAAATAATGCCTGAACACTTCCCCAGATTTGGTGAAAGAGACCCAAGGATCAAGAAGGAGATAAACCCCAATGAAATCCATGTGGAGACACATCACAATTAAACTTTTGCAAATTAGAAACCAAGAAGGAATCGAGATATCAGCCAGAGTGAAATGAGGCTTTATCAATATGGGAACACCAACTCAAAAGAAACTCCCATAGCTCTCAAGAGAATCTCTTCATTACTGCTACCAACAGCAACAGCTTGAACTATAGCAGTTAAAGTTTTTAATGCCCTTTACTAGAATTTCCAAAATGGACAGAATTTTTAAAAGAGACTTATACTTTGTTACAGGTTAAAACAACATCCCTTCTTTACAAAACTAGGCTTATTACCTACACAGTATATCTAGACCAAAAACGAAGAAGTTCTCTCTAACGCTACAGAAATCATAGGGATATGCTGGTAAAATGCAGATCTTGGGGCATCACACAAAGCCACTCGTTAGGTAGATCTGGAATTTTAACAGCCTCCTCAAGTGATTCTGACATCAGCAGTGTGCATTCCATACTTGGACAGGTCCTGGATACACATAAGAATTCTATGGATCAAAAAGCAAGAAAGTATTAACGTTCAGCATTTGTTTGTAGAAGGCAAACTAAATTAGGTATAAGTAATGTAAGCTGACAAAAGATTTAAAACAAGGAAACTAAGATGATAGAGAAAAGAGAAAAGCAACTTACAAGTTTAGTTATAAGACAAGGGCAGCCTGGGGGGCTTAGCGGTTTAGCACCGCCTTCAGCCCAGAGCCTGATCCTAGAGACCCGGGATCAAGTCCCACGTCAGGCTCCCTGCATGGAGCCTGCTTCTCCCTCTGCCTGTGTCTCTGCATCTCTCTCTGTGTCTCTCATGAATAATAAATAAAATAAAATCTTTAAAAAAAAAAAGGATATTAGTTCAGAAGAATTAAAAAAAATAGATAAGTTGTTGAATCAAACATCTCAGACACATTTCTAAAATTTTCTTACATGCCAAAGCAAGATGGATTACTACAGATTCTATTATATATAGAAGGAATTCCAAGGTTGCAAAGGAAAAAAGCACTTTTGAACCAATCATCAGATTTTTCTTCATTCACTTTCACACTGTTTTGTTTTTTTTTTTTTTAATGATAGTCACACAAAGAGAGAGAGAGAGAGAGAGAGAGAGAGAGAGGCAGAGACACAGGCAGAGGGAGAAGCAGGCTCCATGCACCGGGAGCCCGATGTGGGATTCGATCCCGGGTCTCCAGGATCGCGCCCTGGGCCAAAGGCAGGCGCTAAACTGCTGCGCCACCCAGGGATCCCCACTTTCACACTGTTTTTATTGCAAACCACCTCATAGCCTTTTTGGAAGCTGGTGAGGTGTAAAACTGACATGTCAAATAAAAGATACAGTCAGGTGAAGGGAGGCACGGGGGTGGCCTCTGGTGTGCACAGCGCCACCGAACCCTATAAAGCAATCCTTCACAAGGACGGGGGCTTCGTTCATGACCTACTACATCCCATCTGTTTGCAGACCAGGAGCAGTATGCACTCCAATGGGCTACGTGTGGAAATCACACGATCACTCTGCCTCCCATTCTCATATTTAGTGCTTATCTTAGACTTGCCTTGTTCAAGCGGGTTTCACAGGGCAAGTGCGCTCAGAAAAAGTTTCAGGTACCAACACGTTTGACCATGGCTGCAAAAGCTGTTCTTGCTCCCCAAGAGGGCGCCACAAATATTTCTGTTCACTCAAGGTCAAGAGGCAGCTGTAAGGTCCCTGCCTCTGCCCTGGACTGCTCCTCTTTCTAAGAAGCAATCCAAATTCACCCAGGCATTAGTCTTTTTGCTTAGACATTAGACAGACATGGGCTTTTTCATGAAAAGATGGGAGAGTTTGTCCAATACTTTTCTACATATGCTATATTCTCCAATGTAAAATCTGCCAAATGTGGCAAAATGTAACTATTCTAAAGCCATTAAAATGTGGATCACCTAAAATTTTTATTATTTATTTATTTATTTATTTAATCACCTAAAATTTTAAATACTAACACAAACGTTGATTAATAATGATATGAATTGTTTAAAAAGCTAAATACAAAATCAGCAAAATGTGGAATAATTTGTGATCAATGTATCTTCTTAAGAAATTTTAACATTGTGGTACAAATGAGGGGATTTTGCCATAAAATCTGGATCTACTACAAAGCAGAAAACTGACAGTACTATTAAATGGTCTGCCAATATAAAAAGAAATTTTTAAAATAATGTTTTAAATATGAGCATTTCCTAGCAATTAAATCAAGGTTTGACCAAGAAAGATAACAAAGACATGAAAACATTCTCACTTAGGAACCCCATAGGCCCAGAGTCCTACTACACAGTACCAGTTGTACAGGAACACTTATAATTAATCTAGGAATCATTTCCAAAGTTATCAATGAATTATCACATAGGGTGAAACTGCACTACCTTTCATTTGTCCTCCTATTCCAAGGAATGTGAAAAGTTGGTATGGAGTAAACTCTTATCTTTATAAATCTGCATTCTAAAATGCTGGGATGGATGCAAAATTTTATAAGCCAAATTACCTATTTGAAGACTTCTTCTAATGAACTGGATACTGAAAAGCAACACATATCCCAGTGGTTTGTTACGGGGCTTGGAGACATTTTATTCAGTATTCAGGGTGCAAGTCATGAAGGTTAATAATGGAAATAAAAGGAAAATTAAAGAAAAAGTGGCTGGATTTACAAAGACAAGGGAGTGAGATCCTGGCAGCTGCAAGGACTCTATGTAGCTGCAGGAATGAAGAGCCTGCTAGAACAAAGACTGTACCCTCGTTATTAGAGCAGGATGAATTGTGATGCTAAAGAATGACACAAAACTGTAGTGCAGGTGAAGGACAGATAGTCTATGTCTACCAGGAACATAAGCTCTTACTAGTTTTTATTCATTTATTAATTCATTCCACAAATCACTCAGCCAAGTACCAGGTCTTCAAAGGGTTTATGGTAGAAAACTGGAAGAGGAAATAAGCAATCACCATACAGTATGGCAAGTGCCTAGAGAATGAACACAAGTGCTGGGAAGCTGACGAGCACCAGACCTGGCCTGGTGGAAGGAGGCAGGCAGGGCCTCCCAGAGGTGGGAGCAAGGGTGCACAGCATGTGCAAAGGCCCAGACTCAAGAACAGAAGGATTTAGGAGGAGGCGTGGCATATTGGGTACAAGTGTGAGTTTGAGATGGGAGTGGGAGGGATCAGTTCCTGAGAACTGACACTCATCCTTTCTTGTGGACACTCATCCTTTCTTGTGGAAGGCATCCAGAACATCTAATGTGTGCCAAGTACAACACTTGCCTTTGGATGGATCTTCACTGGTGGATAAGACAAACAACATGCCCACTCTCAGGGATTTTACCTCTCTGGTAGATGTTAAGTTAGAAGAATATGACTGATGACATAGTATCATACTTTATTTTGGACTCATAAAGACAATTACAGTTCGAAGTATTTAGGGGAAATAGTTCAGTCCTTAAGGATGATAAAAAAGCAAAAATCAGCAAGAATTTTCCATGTATTAGGATATTTTCTTTTTTCCTTTTTAAAGTAATCTCTGTGCCCAATGTGAGTCTTGAACTCATGACCCTGAGATCAAGAGTCACTGCTCTAATGACTGAGTCAGCTAGGTGCCTGTATTAGGGAATTTTCAAGAAAAGGTTTATGTCACTTATTACCAATGAGATGAAATATTTCTGATGTATAGAATATAGATTTTTAGTAATGAGAAAGACACATCACTGACACCATGTCAAAAGCAAGAAATAAGATGCACAGCAAGGATCACTGCATGAAGCTTCTTTACTGAACAGCAGAAACAAAAACAAACCCAAAACATAGCACTAAAGGAAATAGCTTCCCAAGCTCTGATGAAACTGGTTTTGATCAAATCCATAACCTAGTGAACCTGGCTTTCCCAACCTGTTACGTTTCACATGTCCAAACAAAACTGCTGCCATTCCCAAAATAGAAACATAATCCACAGAGCAAGACCAGATCTGATCAGGAGCACAACTGGCAAAAGAACATAGGTGAGTGGTAGGTGGTCAATTCTGATTTCCAAGACTGATCATACATTTCTCACAACCTGACCAAAATGCAGGGAGGCCTCACTCTCCTGGAACATTCTGAGCACCAAGTACTTTCTGTTGTGGCACAAACCGCCCTCTCCCCAGCGCACACTGCAGCCAGGCTGCTGGTGCCCCTAGGCCTGCCACTTATCTGCTCCGTGATCTTGGACCAGGCCCTCAAGTCTGACTGCCCAGCTTCCTCATCTGTAAAAGGGAGGCAGTAACAGTACTCCTAACAGGGTGGCTGTGATGAATAAAGGAATTAGGTGAACATACAGTTGGAGCGTCAATAAGTGTGAAGCACTGAGAAGACACCCTGCCTGGAGAATGAGGTCCCAAAGTGGAGAAGAGGTGAGGAAGGAAAGTAGTGCTCATTAAGTTCCTCATGTATGCTACACACTCCACCCAGCACTTTATGCTTATTAGCTCATTTAATTTCATAATAATTCTGTAAGAAAGAAGCACTATTACCTAATCGAAGACTGTACTTATTTTGGGATTTCAAATGTCTGAGAAAACCACAATTATTTAATTCTATCAAACCAGAGATCAATAAGGCCATTAGAATATGGCATATAAGCAACTTGTGATACAAGTAGTTGGTTAAACATGGTATACAAAGGCACTAACCTGAGGTCCTGAACTTTGCATAAAGAAGCCAGGCTGTTGGGTGCAAATTCCCACCAGAATATCTATCATTTCAACACTTCTTTCACAGGTACAAAGGCAATGTGAAGTCATCATGTGGTCTAACATGTCACCATGTCTGTGATTTTGAACATTTCTAATGGAGAAACCTGCAACCCTAAAATTTTCATTTGTACCTTACATATTAAATGGCAGATAGTTTATCAGAAGACACGTGTTTAAACCCAGAAATCACAAACACTGTTGAAATCAAACTCATTAAAGCACAGCTCTGCTGGGGAGCTCTTGCCTGGAGGGATAACAAAGGGATTCCCAAGTGTATTCTATTTAGAGAGGCCAAAATTGGCCAGTTTTCACCAAGGGGGCAGAGAAAATGTTCCAAAGACATACAAAAACACCACTTCCAGACAACAAAAATACACTAAAATGAATCAGCTTAGAATCTCTTCAAATGCACAATGGATGCACACACCATAGAAAGGCAGATGTGTCCAACAAAGAGACACATGGGTGTTATGTCAAGGAAGAGTAACAGGAGAGTCAGGAGCCACCAGACCAAACCCAAATCACCAAGTCACAGGAGCCAGGAAGTGTTTGACTGCACCGTTTGACAATGATTGCGATGATGATGATGGCATAATTTAAATTTATTTTTTTTAAAGATTTTATTTATTTATTCATCAGACACACACACACACAGAGAGAGAGAGAGAGAGAGAGAGAGAGAGGCAGGGACACAGGGAAGGGACAGGCAGACTCCATGAAGGGAGCCTGATGTGGGACTCGATCCCGGGACTCCAGAATCATGCCCTGGGCCAAAGGCAGGCGCTAAACCGCTGAGCCACCCAGGGATCCCCATAATTTAAATTTAAAATAGACATGAATCTGTTTCAACTCTTTATTCTCTAAAAAAAAGAGAGAGTGTGAGAGAGATACATTTAAGTAAAAAAGGTTTTAAATAAAAGGCTTTAAATAAAAAACATACACTTTCACTGACTTTTTGTTTTGAATGCCGACTGGCAGTAGGTTTACTAAGACTCTCAATCTAGCATTTATATCTGTGTAAAGTTTTGCAATCTTGAACGGTTCCTTTGAAATTAAAAATTTACTTGGGAGATGAAGTCCAAAATATAAATACTACCCTCTATTATTAAACACCGGGTGCTGACAATCTGCTTGAGGTTTATATAGAAAAGAAGAAAATTCTACTAAACAAAGTAGGTTATATTCCCCAGCCTTGGTCTCAGGAAATTTCCAGTCACCGAAAGGTATGAAGAAGAGTGAAGTTAAGGTGGGAACAGGTGTCTGCCATGGTCTAACCCTTCCCATTTACATGTCCACCTCCCCATTTAAGCCCTAACTGGCCAGGCCACCCATGCATCAGCCCTCAATGACCAAAAGAGGTTTTCTGTGCAAATGGGGTCACCTTCCTCCCTAAGTTAGACAGCAAGTTACTCTTCTTCAGTCAAGGCCACAATGAACAACACACCTTTGCTAGAATTTTAGACATCACAAGGTCTCACTGTCCCATGCTGGAACTGGTGTGGAAGCCTTCTTGCTAGCTATTATTCTATTCCTTTTCTTCCTTCGTGCTAATGATGGTCTGATGCTTTCACGAGGTAGCAGATACACACGGATAAGTCAGACGCGCCAACCTGGCTCATCCCCGACTCTTGCTTCCTCGTCCTTCTGCCTAGAAAGTTTTGGGTCCAGGTCTCTGGTGGCTGATTCTTCATTATGCATAATACAGCCCATGGGCTTCTTCCTCAGAGAGGCTCACTGGGAGGCGTCAACTCAAAGTAAACTCTCTGGGGATCCCTGAATGGCTCAGTGGTTTAGCGCCTGCCTTTGGCCCAGGGCGTGATCCTGAAGTCCCCAGATCAAGTCCCACATTGGGTTCCCTGCATGGAGCCTGCTTCTCTCTCTGCCTGTGTCTCTGCCTCTCTCTCTCTCTGTATCTCTCATGAATAAATAAATTAAATCTTAAAAAAAAAAAAGTAACCTTTCTGGAACTTTCTATCCTCAAACCCTGCATTCTTGCCTTTACCATCATCTTCAGCTTATTCATGTATTTGTTTGGGTCTGACATTCTTATATCCACGGACACACACACACAGACTCAGGACGTGATGATGATGATAACGATGGTCCCCTGGGCTGCCCCTGGACCCTGTTGTCACTTGCACAAGTGTTGCAACATGGTAAGAAACTTAACAAATACTCGATATTAAATACATACATCAATACATTCACTCATCAGTACCCACAGATGAGGCTCGTGCTGTGGTTCTCCAGACAAGAGAGAAGCTGACAAATACTATCTGAGGGGTTCACGGAAGACTTCAAAACACATAATGCTTGAGCTGATC
This sequence comes from Vulpes vulpes, assembly GCF_048418805.1. Lineage (NCBI taxonomy): Eukaryota > Metazoa > Chordata > Mammalia > Carnivora > Canidae > Vulpes > Vulpes vulpes. The sequence goes on along the minus strand of NC_132784.1, from coordinate 54,653,651 downwards.
GTGAAAAATGTGTCCCTTCCACCAATGGACAAGAAAGCAGAGGTGGGAAAGGCATTCTAAATTCCTTACATAAAAACAATGATAAACATTTTCCTCTCAAAGGATTCTTATCATAATAAGAGTTGCCATTTGTTAAGTACAAAGTATATGCCAGAAGTGGAGCTTTACATATATCACCTCAATAAATCCTGAAGATTAGTACTATCACACACATTCTATGGGAAAGAAAACGGAGGCTCAGAGAGTTTAAAATACCCGCCCAATCCATAAAAGCTCCTTCCATTATGGCACTATCTACCTTCCTCCCATAATAGAACTCATCTTCAAATTATTCCGTGAATAAAATAGGAACTGTCAATGCAGACATCCAGGGAATTCACTAATTGGATACTTACTACATAAATATCTTTATGTTTACACAAACTGACATTTTCAAGTTCTTAATCTCTATTAAGAATAACAGATTGTAACCCTCTCCTGTTTATTCCTCAAAACAATTTCAAAACTCAATCCCTCATCTAGAATGTTCCATTAGGAAAATACAGAGAGAAGACAGTGAATCACTCAAAAAAAAAAAAAAAAAAAAGTCAGAAGTTAATTTAATTAATGCAACACAGCCCAGAAGCTGGTCACATGCATATCCTAGATTTAAAAGCATCTGCCCAAGGAAATTTGCAATCGGCTGACTCGTGGTTGGCGGAGGGACATCTGAGACACAGTCCTGTGCTGCCATGGACAAACTGTGGCCCTGACATCGCTATGTGAAGGGGGTATTAAGAGAAAGATAAGCCCACATGGTACTCAGAAGAAGAAACACGGACCTAGGAGTACCATGCTCAGTACTGCCTAGAGAAGAGAAAGAGGCACCCTAGAGATGGACTTCCATACCACAGGGCCCCCAGGGTTGGCCAGGCCACTGCCTCAGGTGAGCACAGCAGGTACTTTCCTTAAATTCAACTCAATTACTTTGTTCTGGCTTTAAACACAGTAAAGCAACATTGTGACTACGATTTGACTTCACCAGTGGCTCTTCTAGGGGAAAATGTATTGATTGCTGACAGGAGTATTCCAGTCAATGTGACAGTAATATTTCTCAATTTAAAAGAAAAACATTTTAATTTATATGATTATCTTGCCAAATTTACTTAAGATGACTCTGTCAGATTATCTCTGGTTATTGATAAGATCATGCTTCAAGAACTGCAACAGAGGGTCAACACCCCAACGCCAGGAACCCAGGTAAGATCCCGCCCCTCAGGTCCCATGTTAGACTCCACACAACACCACCACTTCCATCCTTCAAGGCTTCCTTCTCCCAAAACACATTCCTTACTGCCTTCACATCACTGCTCCAAACTCATCTCCTCCTTTAAGCCAATCCACATACATACTTAGCACACACACAGCATGCTGAGTTTGGGTGCGCTCCCCGGCAGTGACAAGAGGGAGGAGGCCAAAAGGAATACGAATCAGGATGGTGAGAGCCACAGCTGTGTCCTCTATTGCTAGCCTTCACCTTCACATCAGCCAGCATTGACCCTGCACTGCATCTCTACATCATACACACAATACAGGATATCTATCCCATCTCTGCCATGCATCTGATCCATCACACACCTCTCTACATCAGCCAGAGCTGATACAATGTGTGCTGCAAATATTACATATGGACAATGAAAATGCGATCATAGTGTGCACTGGGTTTGTACATTAGAGTGGGAAGATGGTAAAGTAGCTAATGAAATTCGGTAGAGACAATCGCAGTCTTAAACCGTGATGAAATGTGGACAGTGTCACATGAGAAGAGGACACTAGAAATTTATCCAATTTAATAAACAAGAAACATCTGCAGTTGTCTTAACTGGATACTGGCGATTTATTTTTTGCCCTTAAGTTTACAGTCTAGGAAAGGAGCAATTTTTCAAGATGAATAGAAAATGGTGTTAGATTTCTAATTTGGAGCTTCTGAGAATAAAGAACCAGGGACCTGGGACGTTACGGGGAAAAATATTCTGTCTCAACTTACAGATGAACTTTCTGAGATTGGCACAATGTGCTACATGGAGAGGGACGGCCCTGTCACTGACGGTGTTCACATGGGACTACGTGAATGCAGATTGAGTAGGTAAGTACAAGAAGAAGAAAGGATTGCTGGCCCTGCAAGGTGTGTCCCAACCGTGACATTCCAATTGCCACAGGCTTTGAGTCTGATGGATTTCCTAAGACCTGTGATCCATTAGCAGGTTCTGACGTGGTATGACTCTGGGTAACTTCTCCATTACCCCCACTTTGGAGAACAGAGCATCTGGAACATCGTTTCTTTGAAGATTCTACCAATAGGACTTAACCCTGGTCCCCCTTACCCATTACACTGCAGTATAGCTCCTACAAAGAACCTATTGTCTTTGACCCCAGTCTTGGCAGATAGCTCCTCAAGCCCTGTGATCTAAGTGGTAAGAACACTAGGATGGTCCTTTGTTCTAATGAGGTGACTCTAGGGGGCGTTCCCGAGTGGCTCCTGGATGGGGCTGATCACCAAAGGATCAAGCTATGATCAGAGGCTCCAAATTCTTGGCCCCATCCTCTACTTCTCTAGAGAGAAAGGCTGGAAAAAGAAGTAACAACTGACCATATCTACCGAGGAAGCATCCGTCAAATCCCAATAGCATGGGATTCTGAGAGCTTCCAGGCTGCTGACCACATCTGAATACTGGAAGGGTGATGCACCCCACTTTCATGGAGACAGAAGCTCCTGTGGTAGGGTCCCTCCCAGACTTTGCCCGAAGTATGTCTTCATCAATTATCTGGATCTGTTATCATATCCTTTAATAACGTGGTAAACATGTTAAGTCCTGTGAGTTGCTCCAGCAAATAAAGACCCAAGGGAGTCACATGGGAACCTCTGATTTATAGCCAGTCAGAAGCATGAGAGGCTGGACTTGCAATGGGCATCTGAAGTGGGCAAAGTCCTGTGGGGCTGAGCCCTTCACCTTTGGGGTGTGGGCGCTGCTTCCAGGTAGTCGGAGTCAGAACTGAGTTCAGTTGTAGAATGTCCAGCTGCTGTCCTGTGGAACTGCGCGGGGTGTGCAGCCCTCTCCCTCTGGAGTCAGAAGTGCTGCAGACGGGGTTGTCGTGTCAGAGGGAGGGAGACACGAAGGAGGGAGATGCTTTTTACGACTCAGATTATATGCCTAAAAAACGAGTTCTTCAGCCAAATAACGTCTATTGCTAAGTACAGTTGCTTCATACACTCTTAGTCTGAATTTTAAATACATGAATAAATATGTGTGTATTTATAAAAACGCACTGGTTTCTCACCCAGTAGATCGTCAGCCTTTGGTAGTGATTCAAGCTTCAAATGATAAAAGTTAGGCTACCCAAGATCCAAAAAAACCTTTAGGCTGTTGTATTCATGAAAATATTGATCATTTTTACGTGGTTAGAGTGTCAGTTCTTCTTAACATACTGATTTCCTACTAAACAACAATGAACTTTCATATTATGTTTTCTTTGTCCAATATTGTTTATTTTATACACAAAGCTGAAGAAAACAAGCTTAATAAAATATCTGTATTGACCTAATCATATGGATATTAATGACATAGTTTAAGCATATACAGTAACAACCACATATAAAGAGAAGAGAGCAATACAGATGTCTATTTAAAAAATAATCATTTTAGAATAAATCTAGTCTATTTATCCTAAGTAATAGTTTCTAGATATGATGGTTTTAGAAATAATTTTAAGTAAGCCAATTGATTAAAAAGTGTTTCTCTAGTGTATATTACATGCGGAGATTGGCCCCTTTTTCCTTTTTTTAAGAAAGCATTAAATTGTTTTTAAATCTTGAACATCTTAATGTCAGAAAAGTAAAGAGAAATTTAATAAACTGAAGTATTTACCTTTATTACAAGGACAAATAAAAATATTTTAAAATATATATTTATGTGTGCCTGCACACATGTGTACACACACACACACACACACACACACTCCCTTCTTTCACTTCCTTTGAGCCCATTTGTTTTTTTCCTTACAGTTAAGGTCTCGATTTTTCCCCAGAAAAAAAAAAAAAGGTAACAACAGTGCCCTCAGATTTCTGATTTCTCCTGGTATTATGGGATCTACCAAAAATAAATTTCCAGTCTATTCAATGACAAAAATAAGGTATTGTATCTGGGTTGTGAAAGATACTAGAATACTCTGCTGTCACATTCTTAGGGGATTAAAACAAATCTTCTATATTTCTTTACACAACTATATGGAAATCTTTCCAATTAAGTGTAATTCAAGAACATTAACAAGAGTTTAAAAGCACCTCTCTAAATAAAGCACACTATTAGCAACTATTGGACTTAATGACACGAAGTTGTGTGCAGTCAGGAAGACGATCCTACCCACAATGGAATGTGACACAAGGGAAATAAGCACTGCGGATTTAAAAAAAATCCAAGTTAAGGAGTCTGAGGATGTCTCCTTGGAGGTCAAGAAGCATGTGGCGAGTGTGCAAGTCGGAAAACACAGATATGAAAATCTACAAATGGAGGCTGACTGCCTCGTCCCAGGAATCCAGGTTCCCTGGCCAGAAGGTAGCAAGCCAAGTAAGGGCACAGTGGCTAGGGGTCAGACGGCAGAGAGAAAGCTGGCTTCCAGCCTTATTTGACTGCCCTCACCACCTCTGTCCCATGGTCACTCTCCGGCTGTGATCATCCTGTTCCCCCAAGCACACATCTCTCCACACAGAAGTCTGAGTGAGTGACATTCTTCAAAAGATAAACCAGTGCAGGCTCCTCTCTCGCTCACTCCCTCCATGGCTTCTGTCAGAGTCAGAAGAAAACCCCCACAGGCCTCCCTATAGACAAGGCCTGAGCGGCCCACCACGCTGGCCCTAGTCCCTCCAGGGCCACCCTCCTTACATCGGACAGCTCATTCTGCATGCTGTCCAACCACAGGCCCACACGGCTCCGGCCCCACGTGGATCACGCTCTGTACTAGAAATTTCCTTACAACTCTGGGGGAGAGGGCTGTGTTTCTTATTGTCATTATGGTGGTGGCTTCGAGTATTTATACATTCACCCAAACTCAACACATTCTCCACTTTGTGCACAGACTGTTGGATGTTAATTGTATGTCAGTAAAACTGTTTTATAGAGTCGTTTGCTCAGAGAGAATTTCCCCTGACTGTACACAAAATAGTTGCAGACTATTCCACCCTGTCCTCCCGACTAACCCAGTTTTCTGGTTCCTCTTCCTGCTTCTATCCCAACTACAGCACCACAATATGACTTATTTCTTATCATCTTCCTTTCTGCTGAGAGCTGGCAGGTAGCGGTGGGCCAAATCCTTGTCTCCCTCTGCCCATGTGCTCCTGAGAGACACTGCCAGTGTGGCACCAGGGCCATGGTTGGAGGGCAAGGGATGACCCAACATGGCACAGACCTGGTGCCCAGCACAGACCTGGTGCCTGGCACACACTGATCAGGAGATGTGTATCAGCTACCAAGAGCGCACAGATGGGGTCGTGAATGTGAGTAGATCCACTGACTTATCTAGTCAGTCACTGCTCTAAGGTGATCCAATAGTTTCTTCTCCCTGGCCTTCCAGGCTGCTGGTCACTGAAGTGCCCATTTCCCACAGATGATAAGGGGTGGGGTGCTACCCTTGAATACCAGAACCCGGGAGAGCTCCTTAAGAAACTATTGTGGTTACTCTAGCAATACCTCCTGGAGCTGTTGGGGGGAGGATCATTATTTACTGTGTATTCCTAAATTTCTGGGAATGTTTCCATGTGCTCTATTAAGTATGTTGAGAACTTTCTAGGATTACTGGTTCCCCGCCTAGATCCTATATTGTATAATTGTTCTATTCTCCAATTGTCTTTGGTATTCCTGTTAAAAATTAAAAAAAAAATAATACTCTTAGCACTTATTTTTATTTAGAAAATCAGCTTATTTCCAAAAGTTAATAAGTGTAAAGAAAACTTGCTATGAAAATGAAGAAAAATTAACGAGATTAAAGCCTACATATATAGTAAATATTAAAGAGGTAATAAATCTGCAAATATGAAGTTAATAAAATTTTGCATTTTAAAAAGAAAACTATGTATTCAAATAACATGCCATGTTTTAAGATTTTTCTGGGAGTTAAGTGATTCCAGAACCACTGAGAAGGTGACCAAGAAGAAATGTGGAAACACTGCAACCAAGGCACCCAACCCCTGAAAAGACAGAGCAGAGTGAGGCACGGTGTCAGCAGTAAGCGTACAGAGAACTGGGGGGCATGAGACACAGCACTGGAGGTTCTGGATTTTGCCCATTTTCTACGAGATAATCGTGCAAAACTGTTCAGGCAGTTCGACAGGGGATGACGTGTCTAAAACCCACTGAGAAAGGAAAGCAGGAACAGAGAGGGAAGAGAGCAAAGGACCCTGGCCCCGGACCAATGGAACCCCCTCATCTCCCCCCCCACACGTGTCAGGCCCTTGGGGATTTACACCGTGAACTGAAGGGGCAGTGAGCATCGTCTGCTTACATCTGTTCAAAATGTCTATTTCATACAGAGCAACGTAAAGGCGGGTAAATGTGAAGGTTTGGAGATACCTGGGAACATGGCTGTTACGGACTTAATACCCATGTTGTTTGGACTCTTGAATGTTCCCCATTATAATGCTTAATAGGTGCCCATTCCAGAACCAAGAAAAGGAAACTTAAAAAGTTGCAGGCAAAAATAATAAAATCTGAATCGTGGTAGCAAATTTTCAGTATTGATTGATCAATTCAGTCCCAGTAAAGGCAGTAGCAAAAGGTCAAAACAAAATCATTAAAGAAGTTTCTGAAGCTTCTAGAAGCCTCATTAAAAACCACATCCTGTTAAAAGTATGAAAACCCTGGAGAGCTGAGTGAGGGAGATGAAGTATGTGTGTTCAGAGTATTCCCAATAGCAAGAAGATGGGAGACCTCCCAGGGCTTAGAGAGAAGTTAATTCCAAAGCTACTTGCCACAGAGCAAAAGAGAGGCAGTAGGCAGGCGTCTGAAATAAGGTCTCATGAACCCAGCAGCAGTGTTTTCAGAACGGTTTTGATGAAGACCATGGCCACCATACCTTGCAGGCATCTGGGACGCCACAGCGACTATATGAAGGGACTAAGAGGGTGCTGTGGCTAATCAGGAAGACTCTGGCATGATCCACCCTGGCACAGGCTCCCATTCCTTTAGAAGAGGCCCATATTCTTCTTAGCAGAAATGATAAGACATCCACCATCGCTGAGGGCCTGCTGGGTGCTGGAGGCTACTGGGATCTTTCTCACCTTGTTAACTGACCACTTGTTTAGTATGGTGGGGACAGATCAGGGAAGTCACAGGGCATGTTCTGGCTGCCAGACACAGGTGCCTCTCCAGCCTGGGGGGCAGGAGCTCCCTCACTCTCCTGGCCCCACAGGACCCTGAGGACAGCCACCTGGACCCTCTCCTAGGCAGCCCACTGCTGTGCAGGCTGGCCTGGAGTCTGCCTGGAAGCAAGCCTGCTTCCCAGACAACCTCCTACCACCCGCTTTCTGTTGGCTCAGCTCTGTTCTTGTACTACTAGAAAGCTACCTGGAGCCGTCAGCCGAACCACAACCAATGGAAGGCCACAGAAAAAAATCTAACAGTTTTTTGGTTTTTGTTTTTCGCCATTATGTGACAGTTTAGTTTTCATTTTCTGAACTGACATCTACAGAGGGGACCAGTCATCTTAAACACTGCCCCCACTGGGGTTGTGCTTTCGGTAGGCAAGTCCCTGTGTTAAGATCAGATTTCAGAGAGATGCCAACAGATATCCAGGCAGGCTCTGTGGTCTCCTCGCGGCAGGAACAAACATCACTGCAGATTCAGAGCCCATCACAGTCCTTTGTGGGAAAGAACATTTGAGGGGTCGAATTTGTTCCTAACTTGTCTGTACCTAGTCCTCCTGGCCTTCCTAACCCATAAACCTTCCCAATGGTCTCATATGCATGCTTTTCCTTATAATCTTAGCAAATGAAAATTATGGAAGAGATTACCAGGAGATTAGGATTGTAAGGGAGTATTATTTATAATTTCACATAATTATAGTGTTATCACCCCTGGGAAGACCCAGTGGAGCTCACCTATTAAAATTTCATCCTTTATTTTGCATTCAAGGAAGTAAGGCAGAGGAGGGTTTAAGTGGCTCATGCAAATAGTGACCACGAGCAATAGGACTAGATTCCAGATCCACTAGCTACTGGCTCAATGGCCTTTTCATCTGTCAATTTTCCCTGGCTTTTTACAAGTTTCCAATGGTTCATTACAAGTATCTGATTGCAAATATGTGTCTGCCTGAAGAAACATAGCTACTAAAAATACAAATGGCTTATGTATTATTTCAAATATTCTGGCTCTATTTACCGGCTACATAATTCCATTTCTATATCCCTTCCACTTCTGGTTCCATATTTTCTATAAATCGCCACAATGGCTAACTGCAGATTTACCTGGTTTGCTTTCCAACCTTCGGACCGCCCTTTGTATTCATATGCCAGCATGCTTTCTAATTTGCTGAACTAAAATCTTTATTTAAAATGCCTTAAGAGTTAAAAGTTATAGTATTTCTTCTTCATTTTTGACTGCCTTTTTCAGAATACATTAACTCTGATTTGAAATCTTATTTTGAGGACAGCTATTCTAAGTGTTGTTTTCTCTCATTTCTAATTAAAGTTAGCTGCATTTTTACATGGCCTTCTTATACAAGTTTCAAGTGCTTACATTTCAAGGTATTGGTGTTTATTTTACACTCCCTCCCCCACCCCACCAACATATTATCTATCATTTTGTCTTCCCTGTCTCCTAAAAGGTAAACTTGATCTTGCTTTAGGATTGGTAATATATGGATGTGATGAGAGTTTTCTTTTTTTAAGAAATATAATTTTCAAAACTATAAATAAACTATTTCAGAATACCAAGTAAGAAATCTATTTGGTATTGTTGGGAATTCAAGGCATATTATATGGGAACCCAGAACTAGAATTTGTCAGAAATTTTGACAGAGCTGAAACATTAAAGGGGGGGGGGGGTGTCTGTGGATACAAAGCTTTGTGGAAAAAAAGGAAGAAGAGGGAAAAAGTCAGCTCAAAACTAGTAATCTGGAACATGTGGTTTTATAAATACACTGGGCAGCCTGAGGAACAAAGACCAAGTGTGGGTAAATGTCAGCAGACACCTTACATTAACAAGCGCAGGTTGTAATAAATTAACAGTAAAATAAGATATTCCCATGGCACATGTAATGAAAAAAGTGGCCAGTGAGCAAAAGCTCCCATGAAAGAAAATTAGTGGACAAAGGATTACGAGAAGAATTCACTCTTCCAAATAGTTAAAGCAATGTAAGGAAAAAGGAGAAGTGGTCACAAAAGAATACCACCTCCCTCAAGGCAGCCAAGATTACCTTCTTTAAAGAAAAGAGATGGGTAATCCATGCTCCCGACAGCTCATCGAGAGCCGGGTCCGGGTTCTATTGTCAGCTCTGCACTTGATCATTTTACCTTGGAAGTCATTCTTCCTCCCCCTCTCAGTTTTGTGGGTAATTTATAGCATTTTGCCGTGTTCTTGTGTGAAACACTCAATAAAAAAAAAAAAAAAGAGAGGGGGCTGAAAGGTCATCAGAAGAACCTGAGAAAAGAAAGAATTGGAAGGAAGTGCAAACAAAGGGCTCCAGGGAAGAGCCACTGCTCCTGGAGAGGCTGGAGAGTGGACTCGGGCTTCCTTCCCTCTGATGGAGCTGGGTCCTGTGGTCCTGCCTACCTGTCTGTCTGTACAGGGCTTCTGTTAGTGCTGCCAGCACCAGGCATGCTCCTTCTCTCTGGGCGGGAGGGAAGGGGGGCGGCAGAGGGGAGCATCTGCACCCCTGCACCAGGACTGCTTGGGTGGCCGCTGGGTGCACACGGCTGCTACAGCCTGTCCCCAGAACCCATTACTTTTATGTCTTGAAAATTTCTCAGATTTTTTAATATAAATGATGCCATTGCACATCACACCCCACTGAAGTACTTTTCGTACTTTGCCAAGTCCAACACTACAACAAACGATACTCTGAAATTCCCCAACGAGCTGCAATCAACAAACAGCTCAGAGGAGACTGCCATGGAAAACATCATGAACCTGGGCCTTCTAATTAACAATATTTTTAATTCTCCTAGGTCACATGAAACCAGTGATGATTTCAGCTAAAACTAGGTAATACAATTCACTAGGAAAAAAGGAAACTATATAGAAGATCCTTGTCTAAAGGATCCACAAAACTGCTTTTCCCCTTTGCAAGAAGATGCAAATGAAGAAGAAAAACCTAAGGTACTTCTAATTTCCTGGAATGGTTTCTGCACAGCCCAGTTTAGGACAAGAAAACATCATCTGCTAGGTAACCAACAATGACCTGCTTCTTCTGCTAATCAAACTGACAAGGTAAACCAGTTAGACTACACTAAGCCTCACGTCAAGCACTAAAGACAAAAACGTTTTTTCAATACAAAAGCTACCCAAGAACTCTAATAGTATTAAGCAAAAAAGCCTATCAGTTCATGTGATTAAACTCACCTAAAGAGAATGAATTAAAATGTACTTAAAAAGTCTCCCTCTCAAAGGCAGCAACATACATTAGTTGCTCAAAGTCGAAGTTTAAAAACTGTCACATTATTTTAGTCAGGATTTCTAGGATATCTTCTGATTTTTATTTTTGGGAAATCTGATTTTTTTCTGCCACATTTATGTGTAAATCATTTCTTGTATTTTATTTTGAATGCATCTCTAATGCAAACCAAAACATTAAAGTCATATTTAGTTTTTAGTTTCAATCCAAAAAAAAGCAAAAGAGAATGAGAAGCAGATAATTGTTATAAAGTATGCATTAATGTTTTCAATATAATTGTCAGAATATATGTTTTATTTAGAACTCAAATACAAAGTAAATAAGGAAATGAACCAATTCAAAATGGGGTTAAGATATTTTCCCTCTGATGGTTCACATTTTCCGACAATTCACAAAATAAAGTACATTTTTTAAAAGGGCGAATTTGAAACCAAAAGTCAAATAAAACATACTTGACAAAAAAAGAGTAATTCAAAGGATTTGTTTATTTTTCCTTGGGGCAGGGCAGAAAATAAATTCCATAGTTATGAGAATCACAGGATCTCCCAGCCCTCATGGTATCTGCTTTGTGAAATTTGAAACCTCTGTCTTCATTCCCACTGTTGTTCATAAAAGTTAAAATGATTCTCTAATTTGGAATACGTGGTTTGAAATGGTTCTTTTTCCTTTTTCCATTTTAGTTTGTCATATAAAATGTGTCCCTGCATATGTGTCCTTGTACACTTGGCTTTGGGTGGTGTGCTCCTAGTCAGTGTGACTTAAAGAGAAGTGAATGGGCTAAGATCCCAGTGCCATCTTCACATAGTCGTCCACACCTCAGGTGACAGCTGATCCAGAGGTGAAGGTGTCGTGGACACCAATGCACAGCCTATGGCAGCAGTGTCTAATTTCAGAGAAGAAAGGAAGTGTTAAGGGGCCTGTCACTCAGCTGTCATCGGCAGGTTTAAGGGGAACAGCAAAAAAAGCCAGAGAGATAGCTCTGAGGTTGGGAGGCTGCAAAACCAGGCTATATGGAAACAAAACAACAGTGTAACGGAGCAATGTTCCTTAAGCAAGACTATTTTAATCACTATGCTATTAGTAAGAGACCTTGCCTGGTTAAAAAGGGGGAAGAAGAGAGAAAGAATATTAGATAAATGACAAAATGATAAAGAAAATTGACAAATTAAAATGATGTAAAGAATTAGATTCATGTGACACTGGTATTCATGAAGAAAATTTTAACAATATTATAAATAAGATTAATAAAAGGAGGGGAAAATGAAGTCTTTATGGAAAATACTGCATACTGTCATCAGCTTTGAGAACATGAGTCAGGAATTCTCTCTTAAGTCTTTTTAATTTTTTCAATGTTAGAATTGAAGCTGCCACATATTTCAATGATATGTGAGATATGACAGCAGTTTTCTAGGCAAAAGGATGCTTCCTTTCAAGAAGCAAACTCTTTTCTCTTCCCTAAATAAGCGTAACAACATGGGCAAGCTGTTTGTGAGGGAAGGAAAAAACAGAATCTGTGGAAACTGGTAGAAGATCTAAAAGCATATTTGAAGGATGCACCGCAATTTATTCAGTTGGTTAAAGTAGTTTTTTTTGTTTTGTTTTGTTTTTTTTAGCATTAGGATTTCCATTAAATCTTTTGTAGAAATAAATTCCAGCTCCCACTTTCAAAAACATCTAAAAAAATAGGGACGGAGGGCTTTAGTTCTGATTCACCCTTAAAGTCTATGGCCCTGGAGGCCAGGGGACAACTTATGGTGGATTCTCTGGGTTAAAAAAGTAATTCATAAATTGTCTTATTTCATCTGTTACACATTATCTAGACACACTAAACAATCAGCAATGTAACGCAAATTTTAAGTGTATTCAAGTAGGCAAATGAATAGAGGTCAGTGTTTCTGGTGTTGTAGGTAATCCAAGGACTGAATCTCAGTCTGGGAAATTCAGATGGAGACAAACAAAAAACAAAAGACAAGAACAGTGCGCACTCCTCATTGTTACCCACAATCTGCAACCAGGGAATGAATTCAGGATCCTCGGAGCTGAGACTGTTCTTGGTTATATGCGAAACTGGTGTGGCACTCAAACTGCTTCTTTCAAACTCCTTTAAAACTAAACATAGGCTTTCCCCACTTCTCTGCTAATTACACATTTTTCTGTTAAAGAAGCAAGCCCTTTAATGCTCATAATTCCAGCTATCACTTGCTTGGGCATCTTCTCGGATCAATAGCATATAGTTAAGTGGAAGAAAAGGCTAAATGTGATTGCTATTTGTAAAGCAAGGATTAATTTTTAGTTTTTAAGTGCTCTTGTGTTTCGTGTTAAAATATTAAATTCCAGTCACAGGTTCAGGGTGGCTACACATTCAGGGCTTTTTGTTAAATATCTGTCACTTTTTTAAATGTTGAATACTGGCATAGGTTATAATAAAATCTAGTGTGCATTCTGCAATTTTACAGATTCCAGTGCTGGTGGCCATACATCTTTGATGGCAAAACTACATGGGTTGTAGCACCATAAAAATCAATAAATATTAACCTTTTCTGGCACTTTGTGCACGGATGCTTTATCAATTGCTGTCAGGTAATAGAACAGTCAGTGATGAACTGTATTTCTCAGCTAAGGAATCCATAACAAATTTAGAAATCAATGTAGATTAACACACTTTTTAAATAAAAAAATCATCAATGGATTTTATTTCCTATAAAAAGAACACAAAAGCTGGTAAGTTCATGTTCTGAGTAGGTGCCTTTGGTGGGGCATAAATATCAACCAGTGATCTGCTACCATGATCCAAAGAACTAAATATTTTACGCCTCTCTCAGGCTCCACTTATATATAATTATATGGATTAGATATAACCTGCTTTCAGACTTTAGGTAACATGCTACGAAAAGGGAAAATCTTTATCCCATGACAACATCCCATCTTATTTCTGTTAGCAGTTTACATTCTTCCAGAGGAGCTACAGATAGTATCTAGCATAATCTTATAAAGGTCTGAAATAAAGGCAACACTCCTCATTAAAACCAGAATGTCATTTTATGCCATGGAACTCTCCTTAAAGTCACTCTGATCCCATGCCACCCACAGGGCCCTACTTCATACAATACAGGTCCCAGCGTTCTGTGCCAAGCTCAACAGGGGAACAGACTGTTGGCCAGGAACCTCCAACGCCCACACTAAAGATTGCATTCTAGTTACTTTATGGTGCACACTCTGGTTCTTCCTAGACTTTACTTTTTAGCTTTGTAGTTGTAGCTTATCCCCACCGGACAATCCAATGTATTGGTAATTTATAAGCTGAATGCAGAACTACACTGTTCAATTCGGGCAATTTAAATAGCAAAGTGTAACACTATTTGCAACCTCACCCATCAGTATAGCCACGTCTTGTGTCTGGATGGAGGACAAACATAAAGGTTTTCATGGCCTGGTTTCCTTAAAAAACTCTGTGAAGTTTCAAAAGGGGAGCCACTGAGACAAATAGCTCAATCATCAGATGGAAAATGAATGCTCCATACATAAGGTAACAGCTGTGAGTGAGAGAACTTCAATGTGCTAAAAGCTCTATTAACACAAAATCTAAAAGTTAGCTGTGGAGGAAAATGATTTTACACTTATCATTCTTTCAATGACATCTATATTTTTAATCTCTAGATAAATCAGCTCAAGAAAAATCAGAATTCTCATGAAAATAACAACATGCTAGTTATAAATCCTTGGTTGTAAATTTTACAATGGCTTTTTTGGGTGGAAATAACCCTAATGAATTCATTTTTTGCAATAAATAGTAACTGGTAGGCCTGATGATTTTCAAAGTGACTGCTCTGGGAATAGAATGAGGAAAATCTTTAAAATAAATTAATAATAGATCTTACAACAGGATCTACTATGTAGTCATTCCTCCAATAGAGGGTTCTTAGAAGATGTTGGAAGAAGACCGAAAAAAATTCTAATAATCCAAATTCATCAGCAAGTCTCTAGTGTCATGCTGGATATGGGATGCAAGTGCTACTTCCACAATGGCAAGGGGGTGTAGCAGATCACTGCCAAAGGTGACAAGGGGCCCAGAGTTGCTGTGGGGCTGGCAGTGATCTACCAGAACATGCTTCAGGCTCAGACACCAAGTGCCTCACGAAAAGCCTGCTCTGCAATGGCCAACTGCTTTCTTTTTTAAACTTAATATTTGAAAAGTTAAAAAGATTTTCACAAACCAGTCAAGGAAAGTCTTGTCTATTTTAAGTCAAGTTTGATTAGCATCACACAGGGCTTCCAGTCTGGCTCACTGACCCCAAAACTAGGCCAGGGGAAGGTGCGCTTCCCAGCCTTTCCCCAGTGTATGTCACCAAAACTTCAGCTAAGATAAAAAACAAAGAGAAAAAATATAACATTTTGAGAGATCATCCAAGATTAGGCAGAACTCCTAAAGACAACTGTGATGATCTTAATTTTTCTCTGGTAGCAAGGATCCATGAGGCTACAGTACATTTTCCAGACTCCAAAAAAGGCCCACTTTCCATTTTGCAGGGAAGATGTGTGCAAAAAGGATTGAGGTAGACATAAAAATCACAGTCTCCTTGTTCTCTGTAGTTTCTATCAATAATAGCTTATAGCCTCAGTATAAACCAGCCCCACAGAGTATCCATATCCAGAAATGGAAATAATTATTTTTAGGCTGACAGATTTTATTCTAACCCCATCCTGCCATCTTGCAGCAGTCATTGAGAACATGAAGAAATTCATATATGGAAAGGGAAATAATTCCAGCCCTAGAACAGCTTTGTTGACTCTACATGAGGGAACAAAATAATCATCAATAAACATCACCATTGTTGGGGAAATTCTTCCTTTCTTTGTAGAGTTCAGGCTTAAAGCTGTGTAGTCTCTCATAACAGCATCTTTGATATGCAACTCTGCATCGATAACATCAAGCATAGGCTTCATGTAATAGGAAATAAATGAAGGGAAGACATCCCAGCAACTTCGTGTATACTTAGGAAGGAATAATGTAGCTGTGTAACCTATTTAATGCCACTCTGGGCAGCTCTGATCTATTCTTATTTATTATAACCCTACTTGTCTTTGATGTACTCAAATATTTACTTACCAAACCCTTATAGTACCCTGTGTGTGTCTGCATGTGTATATATATTTGCTTTTGTTTTCCCTTCCATGCCTGGACTACTACCCTAACCTTTCAATCAATGGGTTGTTATTGAGAAAACCTACTGAAAACTCTTGCAGATGAGCTGAATGAATGCAGGTCGGCGTGGAGCACATGTATTCAACCAGTGAGCCCCAGGACCCAAACGGCCACAGGATGTGCGTGAGTGACAGTGCTGTGCCACTGCAGGGCTGGGGGAAGTGTGGCCGTGGGTGCCCAGAACGCACATGCTACAGACATATGAGACACCATCAAATACGTTGTCAGTCTGGACAATTCAGGATTTAGATAAGCAATCACTTAGGGATTAGCAGAAGCCTTCTGTAATTATGAAGTGCCATCACAAAATCACCGCAAAATACTTTTATATGAAAAGTCGCAGGAAGAAACTGCATTGGGTAGGGATGCCTTGACTCTGGCAGTTTCGAGGGGAGTGATGGTGCACAAGGCGGGCAGCAGGCCCCTGCCCCCCCCCCCCCCCCCCCCGTCTCTACTGCAGGAGCTCAGCCAGCATCCTCTAGCACCTTTCCTCTCGGTCATCCTGAGCTAACAAAGAGGATTTCTGTGTAAATGTTTAAAAGAAATGTACATTTTATACACATGGTTCAAGGAACCCAATTAAGAAACAAACAACAAAAGAAAATGTAGTATGTTCCAGAAGGGAGTGCTCCCTTGTCCTCTTTGCCTTCTCCCCAGTAAGGTTGGGCTTGGTTTAGGGTCAGGGGGCTAGAGGTAAACAAAAGGATCTGGATGCCGAGGGCACAAGATCCCCCTGTGTGAGTTGTATGTAGCAGACATCTGATAAGAACCAACTGCATTTTTCTCTTACAGTAGTCCCACCAAGTATGACTTACCATGTCAGGGTTTTGGAGCCAAACTTCTTACAAGAGACAGAGCTAGTGAGTGTCAGGAAGCTTGCCACGTCTCTCCTCTGTTACTTCCCTGGTTTTCTGTTTCCCTTAGTTTAAAACCCTTCTCATATCTTCAAATTCTGGAGTCTCCCAACGTCCTGGGCCTCATCTGGAGTCTCCTTCCTCATTCCAGCCCACCAGGACCCGGCTCCCCTGGCCCACCCACAGCCTTCGGGAAAGGCCAGTTCCAGAGGCAGGCCTACCTGTCAATCAGCCCCCCCTACCCCAATCTCTCATAAGAGTTCTTCTTTTAAACAGATGTTCCCACTGCAGCTCTAAGTCCTATTTGTGACGGAGGGTTACTGCATGTCTGTCTCATGGTGCGCAGCCCTGTAAGGGCAGGAGTCATGGGAGTTCTGTCCACAATTCCCTCCCTGCACAGGCCAAGGGAATGTTCAGAATCTTGGGGGAACTTTAACGATGACTTAACTGTCAAGTACTGTTTAAGAAGCATTACAAAGAGACTGGCTCTAATCTAAGAAGCTAATTTCATGACACCCATGACCACATAGGTTTCTAAACCCAACTTATACACAACATGCGACACCTAAACATGACAGACATGGGGCAAGTGTCACAAGGGCATTACTAGAAGGGTGGGTCAGAGCTGACTCATACACAGCCTCATCGCATTAGTAGACAATCCATGTTTTTGTTTTCTACATCCCATACTGGCAATCTTGACAGAACCGGAAGAGAGGGGTTTATTTCCTTAATTCTGATTACTGAAGTCTCTAGAATAGTGTTACGAGCACTCACTGCCTTCCCTTCTGATGTCAAAAAGCAACATGTTGTGAGAAATACAAAAAAGTTTGCACTGTGAGGGCTATCATTTTTCCTAAACAACTACATATGTTAAAAAATGAAACTGGGGACACTCTCAGCATTTTATTATCTTCATAGATGCTCTTAAGAGAAATAATATGTTTGTCATGAAAACAAACCACTGCAATACAGAGTTGTCTAAAGAAAAAAATACACAGGATCCATTCACCATCTAAACAGACACCCTGAGATGGGCCACTATTAACCATCTGCTGTAATGTCGTCTGCATGATTCTTCATGCTCATACAAATATACATGCAAGGTGGGTTCTTTCTCCTTCTCGAAGAAACAAATAGTCACAGCAGGTCATTCCTCTGCAATTGCATTTTGCATGTACTCACATACCATATCATGTCAATATGTATACATCCAGCTCGTTTTTTTTTTTTTAAGATTTTATTTATTTATTCATGAGAGACAGAGAAAGAGAGAGAGACAGAGAGAGAGAGAGAGACAGAGAGGCAGAGACACAGGCAGAGGGAGAAGCAGGCTCCATGCAAGGAGCCCAATGTGGGACTTGAACCCAGGACTCCAGGATCACACCCTGGGCCAAAGGCAGGTGCTAAACCACTGAGCCAGCCAGGCATCCTATCATCCAGCTCATTTTTAACAGTAGCGTACTGTGTCCACTGTAAGGACAGTCCCCTTCTGAGGGGCACTAACGTGGTGGTGTCCAGTCTTGACCATCACTGTAACTCACAACAAAGTATCCTTATATGCCAGTACATTTATTCCATAAGAATGATGCTTTAATAGAATTGCTGAGGTCAACAGTATATTTGTTTTAAAATCCAAAAGAGTTTTATTTAGCAAGTCCCTCTCCCACCAATAATATATGAGATTTCTAACTGTCCAAAATGGACAATGCCAATGGTTAAAAACTGGCTTCTTATTGTTGTAAAGAATTGACAACTAGTGAGGTTAAACACATTTGTGTGTACTTACTGATAATCTAGATTTTAAATTATTCCAATTTGTCTTTTTTTTTTTTTTTTTTAAGAGGAAGATCTTAAGAAGACTCCACAATCAGCATGGAGCCCCATGTCGTGCTTGATCTCTCGACCACAAGACGGTGACCTGAGCTGAAACCATGAGGCGGACACTTAACCACCTGAGCCACCTAGGCACTCCTAGATTTTTCTTTCTTAAAAAAAAATCCATTTGAGGGAGGTTTTGATAAATTAGGAATAGTGACCTTCTATGGGAATGCTCATTATATTAATCCTGGCTCTGTGAAGATTAAAGTTGCAAATATTTTCTCATAATTGATTGTGAAGCTTTGTTTACTGTTTTTCCCTTTTTGGTTCTGTCTTTTATGTCTTCTGTAACTGTGAGGTCATACAAATATTATGAAGTTTGTCTCCATCATCACTTGACTATGTAAGAATTTAAAATAAAAATTCAATTCCTGTGAATATTTTTAGAACAAAGATATGATACCTTTCTTCTTAATTATTTGACATCTACTTTTTGCCTTTCTCCTTCACACTTCAATTATTAAGTGTCTGGTGTTGATAAATAAAAGATTTGAAAATACAATTAATTGTTTATAATAGTTCCACATTGGTCTCCTAATGTCAGATTATTATTGAGCTAATGAATGCCATCATATATAAAAACTCTACTTGTTACCTTACACTTTGTTTCTAAATAGGAAGCGCTGCAGTGATGATAATGATATATAAAGATCTCATAATGAAGGTCACTTTTCTCGCACTTCAATTCTCATTTCAGTATATTCACTCTCAAGAGTCCAGAATTATAGAATGACAAATAATACGAGAGAAACAGAGTGTGAAAAGTCTAATGGATGTTTTAGGTATGCATGTTTAGATAAATGCCTATGTCTTACAAACAATTAGAAATTATGTCCTAAAATAATAGATGATACATGATTAAAAATACAAGTTTAGAATTTAAGATACTTTATTAACCCGTCTCCTGGATCAGAGGGATCCCTATACCAGCTTATATTCACAACCTTGCATCATGTCTTATCCTGCAATGTCAACTCTGTCTCTGTGGTCTAAATGATTATTTTCTCTCCTTGTGATTTTATAACCTAGCCAAGGACAAGGGAGCTAGCTGTCCTTCTTCAGTGGGGTGACTACCACCTATCCCTATTTTGCTTGGTGCAAACACAGGCAAGTTCCTTTGTGGACTGATCATTTTCTAGAGGTCATTCAGACCATAATTTCAGGCCCTCGCCACTATCCTGATGGTCCTTCTTAGGAAATTAGACCCAGTGGGAACGTTTTCTCCCTCTGCTTAGTCTATGGGTCAGCATTTTCCTTCCCTTGTAGTTCTTAATTCCCTTAAGTGGCAATTATTTAAGACACAGTTAGAGAAGGTGCAATCTACATTCATCCAATAAAACCTAAATATTAAAAAGGACAGAAAAATTCAGCATGGTTACTAAGGATAAATGGGACAGCATTTAGCATTTGAAAGGTACCAACGAAGTGGTACATGAGTAAATGGATAAAATTAAAAAAAAAAAAAAGACTGGAGGTAAAAAAAAAAAGATTAAGAAGAACTAAAAGGGCATACTATGTGTCAAAGAGACAGAGCATCTTAATTATAAAAGGTTAATATCACAGTCAGAGTCAAGAAATAGGTGGAAAAAAACCACTCTAATAAATACTACCTGGAAATCCACCTAAGGCAGCTGATACAGAAAGACTAAATTTTAGATTTTTAAAGAGCATATGATAAAAATTAGTTAGATTAGTGCCATGGTCCAAAATATTCTTAACAGAGAGCAGATTAGTGCTCAAAATACAATGCTTGGGGATGAAATCACCATGTCTGTGGAAAGGCATGTTAGAAAGACTATGATCTCTGCATGGACGTTACAGATGAATGTGTCCTAAGCTCAAAGATTCTAAAATAAGCCAAAGGAGAAAGGTTAAGAATTCTGAATTTTATATGGTCCATTCATAAGGAAATGGTGAAACTACTGGTATGAATTTTTTAAAAAGATTTTATTTATTTATTCATAAGAGACACACAGAGAGAGGCAGAGACATAGGCAGAGGGAGAGCAGGCTCCCACTGGGGAGCCTGATGTGGGATTCGATCCCCAGACCCTGGATCATGCCCTGAATTGAAGGCAGACGCTCAACCGCTGAGCCACCCAGGCATCCCTGGAATGAATTCAATTAAAAAGACTGATGATGCACAGGAGCTCTAACCCTGAGTGTCACACAGACAACGCCACGACATGGAAACTGAATGCTGTGGAATGTGATGCTTGCAGGCCAGCAGGGAGGGCCTTGATTAGCTCTACCACCACTTCCCATGGCCTACATTTAAAAGCAGGTAAACATCTGTGAAATTTTAAGGACTGACTCAAGTCCAGTAGTATTGTTAAAGTTTTAAAACTTGATCTTCATGATTTGGTCTTCAATTTAACTCATCATCTGCCTGGTATATCAGAAAATAGCATTTTGCCAAGAAAATCCAACATGTGAGACACATTAAAAGACACAGTAGACACATTAAAAACTTCTGGGTTGAAAGGGAATTTTCATATATAAAACTGGATTGATTCCACTAGGACCACTTTTAAGGTTTTAACTCCCACAGTTAGAAAAGGTCTAATCTCTACCAAATCCTTTATTTTTCAGTTCTTGGAACAGTTCTGATTCTATGAGGGAACCCTGATTGATACAACACTTCTAAGACAGCAACATTCGATCCAGGCAACACGCGTGACAAAGCTGGTCACCTGAAGGATGGCAGTAGCATCCCGGTGGCCACACTGAAGCCAGGGGCCGGCTGCACGTGCCTCACCAGCCTCTCAAGCTGTGGTCAGTTACTTCACCTCACATTCGCTCTTGCCATTAAACTGGTAAGTACAGGAGCATAGTGTGGATTAGGGAATTAAGTGAGACAATACTCTTAAATAGCCCACTAATTTGGCAAAGTTGAGTGCTCATATGTAATTGCTATTACCACATATAATGTGGTCAATTATTTAGAATAAAATGGAACTTATTCAATGCTTCTTTTTACATCTTTCCTATGCTCTAAAGAGTAGGAAAAAAATTATCGTGGAAAAGGCCTAATAAGATTAAGTTAACTAGAAAAGTATAGTTACAACACACTGGCTTCCAAGGGTTCCTCGAATTCACTATTTCCCTCTTTTCTGGGGTCTATGTTAGTCTGCTGCCTGGAAACTTCTCTCCCACTTAAGTCTTACCTTCTTTAAAGAGGGTGCTCTAAGGAAGAGTTTCACCTAGTGACCTACACAGATCACTTCTCCGGATGCCTTCCCAAAGCACCTTCAACCTTATCTTTGTAGACCTTAGATAGCAACTGGGTATTTCTTTGTGTGGTTGTTCAATTAATGTCTATTCTCCACTAAATCTATAATCCCTATTCAGGCAAGAACCAAACTTGTGCTGCTCAGTCCTCTGCGTATAGTGCAGTGCACTGGGCTCATCATGGGCAAAGTTCCATATCTGTTTGGTGGAGAGCTAGTAGGTCTGAACACAAAAGGAGTCACAAATTTTCAAACAAGATTAATTTCTAGTCATTTTAGGACTTTTAATATGTATTTTTGCAACACACTAACAAGCAGAATATAAATCTCATAAACTCAACAAAGTTTACAAACCAGCTTTACTGAAAAGGTTTAGAAATTACTGATTTAACTTCTCAGTAACAAGACTCAGAGGTTGTAACCAGAGATAGCAGAAATGCTTTTCAGTAACAGTTTGGAACTACTACGTAGAGGTTAACCACCTTGATTCTGAAATTGGTTGGTGTCTTGCTGATCAGATTCTATGGGAAGAAATCCTATAACTATGAACAGCATATGATAGCTTTCTAGAATTCTATAGTTTGGGGTTTGACACAAGGATTCATACCAGAGACAAGACCTGTGGCTGACTTAGCAACAGAAGGAAAGAGAGACAAACTTGAGGAAATCTTACAGGAACTTGTATATGCTCAGGAGACAGAAATAGTGAGTAGGGGAGATGGTCATGTCCTTCACTGTGTAGGAGCCCAGCGCTAACTCTGAGGGATGCTGATAATAGCACAAACTTACAAAAATGGAGCAGAACCAAATATAAACACACAAATAAAATGTCTGCAAAATAAGCAGCTTATACTTCAGGTCTCATGCAAAACATTTAGGCCAAGCACATTCAATTTTTTCTGTATTATTATAATATTGTTTTTTATGTGCTGAATGAAAATGATTATATATATTAATGTAATAGGTGAATATCTAGACATCTTAACGCCTAGAAGATGAACATATCCAAATTGATTCTGCCATAAATAATAAAAATACACAGCCCTGGATTTCAAATGTCTTTTTCAATGTAAAAAAGACATTAAAAATTTCATGTGTTCAAACTGAACATAAAACATCTTTAAAATGTCTAACACATTTTTTTTAGACACAGATAGAGAAATTGGGGTAAAAAGGAAAATATATTAAGTACTATAACAGAATCATATCTAAAACCGAAATTACTTCTTTGACTGCTAAAAGATTCATGACCTAAAAGCATACATCATGGGAAACTTGCCATCATGAGAAACTTATATACGGGGGGAAAGGCCAGAAATATGGACAACGATGATGTACTAGAATAATAGAAACCCAAAGTGTGATTCAGCCACATTTTAAAGGGCTAGCCAGGAGCAGCCCCGGTGGTGCAGCGGTTTAGTGCTGCCTGCAGCCCGGGGTGTGATCCTGGAGACCTGGGATCGAGTCCTATGTCAGGCTCCCTGCATGGAGCCTGCTTCTCCTTCTGCCTGTGTCTCTGCCTTTCTCTCTCTGTCTCTCATGAATAAACAAATAAAATCTTAAAAAAATAAATAAATAAAGGGCTACTCGGTTTCACTTTTCTCGGGTCTTCAGCATTTTACTGCATGTTCTTTGACATCCAACTTTTAGGTAAATCCCCTCATGACCCTTTTTAGACTCTACGGCCACCTCTCCATGCTCAGCATCCAGCCTATCTCGCTTCTCACCTCTTAGGCCTTGATTCTTACAAAGCCAAGTGCTCTTGCACTTGCCTCCCCGCCACACACACGCTCCTCAGGTCAGTCAGCTCCGTGTATACGACGTCTGCACAAGTTCTAGCGCCTTCCCGACCCTGGCGCAGGCACCATCTGCAACACTCGCTTTAACAGAAAGGGCACTTACAGGTTACTAACTAATGGTACAATTAACTGTGCATAAGAGGGACTGCAGGTGGCACCTATGCTACCTGGTCCTTGATGTGAATGAGAAGTCTGCTCTGAGTACCAGAGTTAATCTAACAAAGCTCAATCCTATCGATGGGTTATCTGTAAAACAGCAGTGTTGGCCGGATGCTCTAGAAAAATGCCAACAGATTCAATAAGTATTTAGTTGCCAAAGAGAAAGAGTGCTAACCTGCCTGGTAAATGAGAAAGGTCGTGAGATGGGTACCTTAGGAAAAATTAAAAATAAATAAAAATTAAAACGTAGGTGAAACTACCTGTAGTGCTTACTAAATAGTATTTGAAGATTTCAAGAGAATTACATGGGCATTTTCATGTCTCTGTCATTTTATATTAGGAAAATCTTTCAAGTAAATAGTCTAATTATTAGAAACAGTCTTGTTTCTAATCATAAGATAAGGTATATAAGCATGAATATGTAAGTTATGCTATCAACCCAGGCCAGCTATTAATACAAAATATAACTTGGAAACTCTACTCTTGTCACTCAAGAGCAACACCTACTGGCACAATTAAAAAGAACCCAGAAGACACAGAGTAATTTCAGTTCAATATTTTATTAATTAAATACTTATAGAGCACTTAATATATGCCAGGCACTATTTTAAGTACTTTACAAATATTAACTTATTTAATCACTGCAAGATATTTATCACTAAAAGAGATTTAATGACATAAACCTTACTCCAAGACGCAAGGATCTATTTTGTTAGTTTGAGAAGCAGATTCTATTTAAAGCCAACAGAATCCAAATCTGTCCCTGGCCAACATCTGAAAAGAAACCAGTATTAGAGTCCTTTCTAACTTCACGAACCAGACAACAAATGTGGAGGAAATCCTGAAAGGCAGTTCCCACAAAAAGTGTTTTCTCCCCAAAAAGAGAAAATAAAATTTTACGTTCCATGCAACGTGACTGCAAAGGAGTCTTACCTGTTCTTTTATAAACAGGAAACCACTTACATGAGGTTTTTAAGCGTGCATTAAAATTATGATTTTTCCTAAGATGAAAGAACGACTCTGTGCCAATCACAGTGACATGCTACTCAACAAATGGCACTAATGGTGGTGACAAGAGTGAACCTGTCTGAGTAGAGCTTTTTAAGAAGTATCTAGACCAGCCATCAAAACTATGATTTGATCTAGTTGGGGCCTACGCTATATTCTGATGCAGTAAAAGCTATTAGGTGATGTAAGTGACTACTTTACTATGATGGATTTTTATCTATTAAAAAAATGTATTTAAGTGTTTTTAATCTTAGTTAGAAATAGGAAAAAAAAAGAAAACTAAAAAAGTGTAAGCATGTCTCTATAAGCTAAAATATTTTGCTTCTTCATATTTTTACTGAATAAATTAATTTTGCAAATTTACTCAATTTATATATTTCAGATGCTGATTAACATGTATCATATGACATCTTTTTGGTCTATTTAATTTTAGAGTCTCAAGCCAATTAGTATAATTTCTATATTAACTTCCACATTTTCATTTTCCCATCCCAATCAACTCTCTTCCCTAATCACCCCGCACCAACAGAGATACCTATTTAATTTTTTCTACTATGCATCCATGCAGGAAATAGAGAAGAAACAGGAATAATTTTTTTGTATTTGTAATTCAGAAAGTTTTTATCTGTGGCAAAATTCACATAAAGTAAAATTTACCATCTTAACCACCTTTAAGTGCACAGTTGAGTGGTGTTATGTATATTCCCACTGTTGTACAATCAAACTTCAGACGTTTTCATCTTGCAAAAGTACAAGTATACCTACTAAACTACTCCCCATGTTCCTCTTCCCAACCCCTGGCAACCGTCATTCTATTTTTCATTCCTATGAATCTGACTCCTCCAGGGACCTCACATTCATACACATGGAAGCATAAAGTATTTTCTTTTGTGCCTAACTTACTTCACTCAGCATAATATCCTCAAGGTTCATCCATGTTGTGGCATGTGTTGGAATTTCCTTATTTTTTAAGGCTGAATAATATTCCAATGTATGTATTATAAATTACATTATAATAATTATATTTATAACTACATTATATAATTTACGTATATATATTATATATTTTCTTTATCCATTCATTTCTTGATAGGCATTTGGGTTGTTTCTACCTTTTAGCTACTGTAAATAATGTTGCTATGAACATGATCTCCTTTCATTTCTTTTGTACATATAATCAGAACTGGGAATGCTGGATGATATGGTAGTTCTACTTTTAATTTTTTGAGGAAACACCAACCTGTTTCCATAGCAGCTATACTATCTTAAACTCCCAACAGTGTACAAAGGTTTCAAATTCTCTACACCCTTGACAACACTATTTTATTTTATTTTTTAATAGTAGCTATTCTAGTGGGTGTGAGATAGTAGGAATAAATTTTTAAAGTAACTTCTTAGCTAGTAAGAAAAATATGGTGAACTCCTCTAGGATTTTGATGGTTTCCTGTCTCACATTTAGGTCTTTCATCCATTTTGAATTTATTTTTGTGTGTGGCATAAGAAAGTGCTCCAGTTTCATTCTTTTGCATGGAGCTGTCCAGTTTTCCCAAAACCATTTGTTGAAGAGACTGTCTTTTTCCCATTAGATATTCTATCCTGCTTTTATATACTTTCCATATAGTTGTTGGTCCATTTCTGGGTTTCCTATTCTGTTCCATTGATCTATGTGTCTGTTTCTGTGCCAGGACCATATTGTCTTGATCACTACAGCTTTGTAATAGAGCTTGAAGTCTGGAATTGTGATGCTTCCAACTTTGCTTTGCTTTTTCAAGATGGCTTTGGCTATTTAGCGTCTTTTGTGGTTCCATATAAATTTTAGGATTGTTTGTTATAGCTCTATGAAAAATGCTGGTGGTATTTTGGTAGGGATTGCATTAAATGTGTAGATTGCTTTGGGAAGTATAAACATTTTAACAATATTTGTTCTTTTCATCCATGAGCATGGAATGTTTTTCCATTTCTTTGTGTCATCTGAAATTTCTTGCATAAGTGTTCTATAGTTTTCAGAGTACAGATCCTGTGCCTCTTTGGTGAGGTTTATTTCTAGGTATTGCATGGGTTTTGGTGCAATTGTAAATGGGATTGATGAAACCTCTTTGGCACTGGCTGTAGCAGCTTCTTACTAGATATGACTCTGGAGGCAGGGGAAACAAAAGCAAAAATGAATTACTATGACTTCATCAAGATAAAAGCTTCTGCAGGGTGAGAGAAACAATCAACAAAACTAAAAGGCAACCTTTGAATGGGAATAGATATTTGCAAATGACATATCTGATAAATGGATTAGTAACCAAAATCTATAAAAAATTTATCAAACTCAGCACCCAAAAAAACAACTAATCTGGTTAAAAAATGGGCAAAAAACACGAACAGACACTTTTCCAAAGAAGACATACAAATGGCCAACAGACATGAAAAGATGCTCAACATCACTCATCATCAGGGAAATACAAATTGAAACTACAATATGATATCACCACACACCTGTTAGAATGGTTAAAATTAATACAGGAAACAAGAGATGTTGGTAAGGATGTGAAGGGTGCCTGGTGTGATGAGCACTAGGTGTTGTGTGTAAGTGATGAATCACTAAATTCTACTCCTGAAACTAATATTAAACTATATGTTAACTAACTAGAATTGAAATAAAAACCTGAAAAAAAAAGAAAAATCTGGTGCATATAAAATACTAAATTATTGAGGACTGTTTATTATGATGATAAAACTAACCAGAAAAGAACATTGTAAGCAAAAGGTTAAAGTTTTTTCTTACTCAATAATATAAATGATTAAGCACTGGACACTATATTCTGAATGTAAATATATATATCTCGCTTTATTTGCTCATAATTTTTTTGAATGATAGATTATAACAAATATCAGGCACAGTAATCTACCCTAAGTCATAAAGTCAATGAGAGGGAAAAGACAGACAGACAATCAGACAGATTGTCAATTAACTTCTGTTAGATCACAGAGAAATGAAGAGTGGAGGGCATGTGAAATTGAAGGGGAAAATATATACATATATATATAATAATATATATATAGTAATATATAATAATATATATTACTATATATTACTATATATTACTATTATATTAGTAATATATATAGTAATATATATATAGTAATCTACCCTAAGTCATAAAGTCAATGAGAGGGAAAAGACAGGGACAAATCAGACAGATTGTCAATGAACTTCTGTTAGATCACAGAAAAATGAAGAGTGGAGGGTATGTGAAATTGAAGGGGAAAATATATATATATATATATATATATATATATATATATATCTTCAATTATAGAAATTTTTGGATAAAGTTTAAGACACATGCATGCTTAATTTTAGAAACTGCTATGGTGGTAGAGAGAAAAGAAACTGACTCAAAGAAATACTGTCAACTGATTTTCAACAAAAGTGAAAGGCATAAGGTTTTCAACAAATATTGCTCCAAAAAAAGAGACCAAAAAAAACGTTTATTTATATGCAAAAAAGTACCAAATCAAAATAAAACCCTCAACCTCTACCTCATGTTATCCAAAATTTGACTCAAAATAGATTATAAATCTAAATATATGCAAAATAAATGCAAAAACATAAAGCCTCTAGAAGAAAACACAGGAAGTTAATCTTTGTAACTCAGATTAGGCAAATAGTCTTTGGATGCTAGATCAGAAGTACAAACCATAAGGAAAACCATTAACTGGATTTCATGAATACTGTAGTCCCCTCTTATCCATGAGATACATGTTCCAAGAACCCTGGTGGAAGCCCCAAACCACAGATAGTGGCTATACATATTCTTTCCTTTTGGCCATACATACATACATACATACCTATACTAAAAACTAATTTATAAATTGGGCACATTAGGAGATTAACCACAAATAATGAAATAGAACAACTATAACAATATGCTGTAATAAAAGTTACATGAATGTGGTTCTTCTTTCTTTCAAAGTATCTTATTGTACCATTCTCACCCTTCTTGAAATGATGTGAGATGGCAAAATGCCCACGTGATGAGTGATGTAGGCATCATGAGGCAGTGCTAGGCTACTAGTGACCTGACGCATCAGAAGGAGAGTCATCTGCTTATGGATCGCAGCTGACCGCAAGTGACTGGAACCATGGAACTGCAGCTATGAAGGGGCTACTGCATTAAAAATGCGTTCTCTGTGAGAGACAGCATTAGGAGGCAAAAAGGCAAGTCACAATCTGAGAGAAAATATTTGAAAATTATCTGACAAAGGTCTTGTATCAAAAACACATTAAAAACTCTTAGATCTTGGTAACTCAATGAGAAAAGGGGCAAACTATTTCAAAAGACACCTCATCAAAGAAAATATACAGATGGCAAACAAGCACTGGAAATCAACATCATTAGTGATCAAATACAAACTAAAGCCACTAAATACCACTAACCTCCTATTAGAATGACTTACAATATTGACAATCCTAAGTGCTAGTGAGGATGTGGAGAGAGTAGCTGCTGGTGGAGATATCAAACATATAGGCACTTTGGCAAACAGTTTGATAGTTTTCTTTAAAAGTTTAATATATACATATTGTATTGTCCAGGCATCTCATTTCCAGGTATTTGCCCAGGATAAACAAAACCTTACGTTCATACAGAAATCTATATGTGAATGTTAACAGTAGCTCTATTTATTTAATTGCCAGAAGAGTAAATTACCCAGATG
This sequence comes from Vulpes vulpes, assembly GCF_048418805.1. Taxonomy (NCBI): domain Eukaryota; kingdom Metazoa; phylum Chordata; class Mammalia; order Carnivora; family Canidae; genus Vulpes; species Vulpes vulpes. The sequence continues at coordinate 54,624,170 of NC_132784.1, read as the reverse complement.
CCACATGTTGTTGTGGTCCTGATTTGCATGTCCCTGACAAATAATGATGTTGAACATCTTTCCATGTGTTTACTGGCCATTTATGTATCTTCTTTGGAGAAAGATCTATTCAGATCCTTTGCCTGTTTTTAAATTAGATGATTTTCCTTGTTACTGATGAATTCAAGGATTCTTTATATATTCTAGATGGAAGTCTATTATCAGATAGATCTGCAGATTTTTGTTTTCAATTGTAGAGATTTTCCTTTCATCTTCTTGATGGTGTCATTGGAGGCACACAAGTTTTTAGTTTTGATGAAGTCCAATTTACTTTTTTCTTTTATTGCCTGTGCTTTTGGTGTCCTACCCAAAAACCATTGCCTAATTGAAGGTCACAAAGATTCTTTCATATGTTTTCTTCTACGAGGGTTATAGTTTTAGTTCTCATATTTAGGTCTAAGAAAATTTATGCTTTAGGTGGATCGATAAAACTGTGTATGAGAATGCACACATACATTTCCTATTTCTGTCTCCTGAGAAAGCCCAAGGGTACACAGAGGCAATGAGTATACACAATGTGTATATTTTGGTTTCTAAACACCAGTCTCCAATAAGAAAAACCAAAGATCCATAAAGTAGATGATGATTTCAGGATTAGGGCAGACAAACCACCAGATGAGCCTGGAGCACAATGTGGTGCTAGAAAGTAAAGAGATGGTCATAAAAGGATGGGGGCACACCACAGGACGCAGGAACCTAACTGAAAGAGCTCGCAATGGCCAAAGCTTTAGCAACCTGAGTAAGAAATAATGATGATACTGAATTGTAAACTGCAGAGTACAATAAGTCCATACTAGTAAAAAATAAATTGAATAAAAAATAATTGAGAGTGAAGGGACTGATATTCCTTAAAGAAGAATTGCAATTAAATGTGGGCAGAACAAGGGAAAGAGAGTATTACCGCTAAAACTCCACAGATCCTGTTGTAGGCAAGATCCACTAATGAATGTCAAAATTAGTGGGCAAAGTCTTGAGGAGAAACAGGCTATTTGCATAATCTGGAAGTATCTCCCTGAGACGTGTATTAATTACAAGGAGAAGATAGTAGGTCTGTAGTGGAGAAACATGGAGACACCACCTCACTTGGGGGCGGGGGGGGGGGGGGGTCCAGTTACAACATCCACCATAATGTACCCTGATGTGCTGCATGTCTACTCTGGAAGGTGCTTAAAGAAACTTAATTGAGTCATGAGTAAATGTCAGACTACTGCGAAACAAGGAACATGCTGAAGAATAACTGATCCATATTCTTTAGAAGCTTCAAGGTCTTGAGGAGACAATGAAAGACTGAAGAAACCCAATAACTGGAGGGCAGATGGGTCCCTGAGCTGAGTTCTGGAAGACAAATAGGACAGGAAGGAGACCTGTTGAGATGTCAACGAAGGATGTGGCTTAGCAGATGGTCCTACACTGACGCTGACATCTTTGGTTTCAGGAATCCTGTCAGAGTCATATCTCACATGCACATTCCGGGAGGCTGGGCAAAGGATATTTGGGAACTCTGCACTATTTTCGCAACTCTTCTGTAAGTTTAAAATTATTTCAAAATAAAAACTCAAAACAAGGAAAATCTGCTAGATGGTAATTTTGCTCAATAAAAACAAAACTAAATACATTTGAAAATGACTGATAATGTACATTTTACATCTTTTGAACTAAATTTCAATACTAATCAAATAGTATTCCTAAACTTCACCCATAATTGGAATAACCTATTCCATTCTTCTTCCACGAAGGGTTTCAACGGAAATAACTGTTATGCACTATCAGCAGGAAGACCTGACAACGCCTACCTGGTTTCTCTCATAAACTTGCATTTTAGTCAGGGTCAAGATATGAATGTGAGGGTGTGTAAATTTGTAAAATATATAAATTATATTGAATTAAACAGCTGATAAAAGGTGTATATAAAAATAAAAGCCACATCAATTACCTGATAAAATCATACTGCACCCACTATAACTTTCCACAATCAATTTTTTTCCCTTAAAATTTTGATAAATGAAGTTGTCAGGGGGGATAAGATCACAATTTTGTTTTCTTTTTTTCAGTTTAACTATTTTAACTTTCAGTATTCAGTTCATGAATGCTGTAAATGTTAGCCTAGATAAGATCACAATTTTGCTTGGTGATGAGGTAAGCATACTGTCACGTGCCTGTATAACCTTGTGGCAGCAAGGAAAGAAGCTTAAAAGAAAGTTTTAATGTGGCTCTGAATTACGCAGGCTAATTATACTTAACTAGGCTTCCCAAGAAAGAAGAGTCTGGAGGTCTTTTTCTGGAAAAAAAATTAAATCTCACTTTAAAACTTCTAAGATCATGTAGCTAAAGGATGAGCCCGAACGCTCTGAGGGCCAGAGATCCATCAAAAATGATTAATTGAATGGATTTACATGAATTTCAGATTATCTTCAGTCAACAGTATGAGGTGTTACTAACAAAAGCTATATTTTAATTGTGCACTTTGATTTTATTTTACATGTTGTGATGGCCATTAAGGACTTTGTAGAACAATGAAATATATACTAGAAAGGATATTATTCCAGGATCATATTCTCTTATAAAAAGTTTTAAAAATATGAAGTATATTAATAACAAGGAATAGAAACAATTCAAATAAACAGGGTGTTATTTCTACTCTGAAAAAAAAAGCCACACGAAGACCTTCTCTAGCCCTAACTTTAGCTGCACACTCCGACTGTCACACATGCATGTGGATACCTACTGAGACACATACAGATACATGGTTCTAAGATTCATCACATTTACTAGCAACTTCAAATAAATGTAAAGAAATAATTTCAGTCTTTTTCTTCTAACTTCCTACTAGTAAAAGAGCAATAACAAAGCTCACTACCTTTTTCCCTTAAAGAAAATCTATCAATGATAATTTTCAAAGTTCTTTCATATGCATTATTTAATCTGATATTCAAAAGAGAAGTTAAGCAGTGTTCCACATTTTGTGGCGGAGAACACAGACATAGAACGGCCGAGTGACTTGCTTGCAGTCACACATCTCGACAGCATTAGAGTCAGGATGCTGACGTCCAGCTGGTCTGACAAGCCACTGTCGGCCAGGCCCTGTACTGGGCCATAGAAGTCCCCCTGTGGAAACATCTTCCCTGGGGGTTCTTTTCATTTACTCTATGTTACCTCCTCACCAAGAGGTGTGAGGTTCAGTCAGCCGCACTGCAGTTATATACCCTCCTCAGGCAAGTCAGCCTCTTGAAGATCCAATTTTAAAAAACAAAAATCATTAAGTTGGGAATGACGCCTCCCAAAGAGCTTTGTGTTGAAGGAATGGCCCACTGAAAAGACTGGCACAGACACTCTTGCTACCCTTCCCTGCATTCCTTTGTTACCGAGAAGTCAGGATGTGACTGTGAAAAACCATAGCATTCTTTAGGACTATGCAGCAGCCACCTTAGGGTAGGATGCTGCACCACACACTGTGAGGGTGACTCTCCAATAATCAGGACTGCCCGACTGCAGGAGGACCGTGGGAGGCAAGTGGCAGAAGCGTGGGCCCAACAGATGGAAAGAAGCTCTTATGTCCTTAACCCTGCTTCACAGTGAAAAACAGAAAAAGGAAGTTTTTAGACATACTGAAGAAAAGTTAGAACAGCAGACTGAATTAAAAATATCTTAAAATGTATACTTAGAAAGTTTTGAAAAAAATGTATTTCGGTACATTACTCAATAACAGAGAAACAGGGATGAGTTGAGAGGATCTGCTTATCAGTAACCTTCCATCTACTGATAAATATCTTCAAAATGAACCGATCCTGGAGAGCAGGTCTGTCTGTTGCTGGAAAAAGCTGGTTGATGAAAATCCCTGCTTTGGCATTATTCATACCCTGGCTATCTGGTCATGGGACAGTTAGCTCCAAACTTAGGGAATCTGACAGGACCGAGAATGAGAAAGAGGGCAAAGAGAAAAAGCCAGTTACCGAAACGCCAAACCTGCCATGCCAGGTGGACACAGGGCACGCCACCGAACCAGAGGCGCCAGAGCATGAAGAACCGGGGAACAGAGACGTGTAGCAGCAGTTAAGAAAAACAGTAAATGAACCCCAGGGTGATGCCTGGAGGTAAAGAATCAAATTGTTGAACTGTTAATTATTTTAGGAAGTCTTTTGTCGGCGGTGAAATACCAGGAGCCTGAAAAACAAGGAATCCAGTCTGAAGGTTACAAAGAGAGAGGGTAGAGGCTGAAAATTATAGAGCTGCTAGTCTAACATCTATATTAGGAAATAAATTTGAGATGATACTTATGGATGAGCTTAATGATACATTTGGAGAAGTACAATTTAATAGGAGTGAGTCAGCATGGATTTACCAAAGGCAATCATGTCAGAAAAAATTTCGTTCCTTTTTAGGTTGAAGTAATAATTGGTTTATGTAAGGAGAACCAATGAGACACTGTCAGGATTTTCTGAGATTTTTTGGACCTCTTCATAAAATGAATTATTGTACAAAATGTCATGACATGTGTCAGAGCACCAACTAACAAAAGGGGCTGAGAGTAATGGGGTTAAAAATAGAAGGCCCCACAATCTGGGGAAGACTACATTCCTACAGGGCTCTGCAGATCAGAACGCTAATGCTTTTAATTAATGATGAAGAAAATCTTTTATATGAGGAAATTTGAATATTCTACTAAATGAGGGGGAATGGTTAAGATACAAAAGGCTATAGCTATTTTACCTTAACTGTGGTAGATCAAGCAAAGGGGCTCCAGGGTGGAATAGGGAATTGAGTCTGCCTGAATATGCAGCGGCGCACGTGCAGAGATAGAAGTGATCAGTTAAGTGTACTTATAGCTTCAATGGTACTGGATTAGTTAGTGTTAGAAAGAAAAAGAATGTGGAGTTTTGATAAGAAACTTTCACATTCCTATTCTTACACCTGGGTAAGAGGAAACTGCTACAGAATGCAATTAAATAATATAAGTTTTAAAGAATGAAAAAACTGATCATCTTAAAGAACAATACGAAAATCCTACTTTGTGAAGAGAATATGGTAGACTTGTGGGATATCATGCTGCCCAGGTAACCTTATATATTATAACCTAATATATAAGAACTGATGAAAATCATATCAATTTCAATAGGATTTTTTTTAAATCCTACACCAGTAGAAAATGAAGGAATTAGAGAAAACACCACATCATCACTTAATGCTTAATTTAATAGAGAACATCATTTGATCATCACCTTTTAGAAAACACATAAACATTTCCCACATTTAAAGTCCAAGCTTCTCAGAGGGAATGTGAAGGAACTAAATCAATGTTACAGTCACACTACAGAGAGTGGCCAGGCTACCCCGTCCTCCTGCGGGCACTCACCCAGCAGCAGGGAGTGCCACTTCAGATGCAAGCTCGTTCTTTGAGTTGTGGAGGCCTAACTGTGCTTCTTCACCTGGCATTCCTGAGAGAAAACATCTCTGTTTTCTTCCTTGGCAGCATCACGAGAGTCACACATGCTCCCCTCAACCTTCCCTATGCCCTTCTCGACCTTCATCCTCCCTTCTTTCAGGTGATGTTCAAAGTATCCTGAGACATAACCACCAAAGTCTGACCAGAGGTCACTTGTATTGCAAACACAGAGAGTATTTCACTCCTGCCCAGGGTGTAGTGAATGAACACCATGCTGATTCTTCGATAACCGAGATGGTAGACAAGCAATTGCTAATATAAAGGTGAAATAAAGACCATTTTTGGGGTAAAATGGATTTCACTTAATAGAAAAAAAACAAACAAACAAACATCTGATGTACGATGACAAAGAATTCTGGAAACTTTTACTTTGATGTCAACTTTATGGGGATTAATATGATTATAAAATCTCATCATATTGGATCTAGAATGGACCTAAATTAATCTCTTTAGAAATACAGGAAGCAGGGCAGCCCGGGTGGCTCAGTGGTTCTGTGCCTGCCTTCAGCCCAGGGCATGATCCTGGAGACCTGGGATCGAGTCCCACGTCGGGCTCCCTGCATGGAGCCTGCTTCTCCCTCTGCCTGTGTCTCTGCCTCTCTCCCTCTCTGTGTCTCTCTTGAATAAATAAATAAAATCTTAAAAAAAAAAAAAAGAAATACAGGAAGCAAATAAATCATTTAAAAAAATATGTATACAGAAACGTGCACAACTCATGGGTGAGCTTGAGGAATTTTCTCCAATTGAATACAATCCTTTCCCAACATCAGAAACAAGAAACAGAATATCACTATCTGGAGTGAGGAACACTGCGATCCTTGTTCCAGTGACTGCTGTCCCCCAAGGGAAAATTTACCCTGGTTCCTAACACCGTAGATTAGTTTTGCCTGCTTTTATATTTAATGAGAATAGAACTGTACAGAATACTCTCCTTTGTATGTGGTTTTAGTTCATCCAGTTCTATGACTGTGAGACTTATTTACAGTTTCTTTTTTGTAGTTGGTTCATCCTCAGTGCTGAGAGCATCCACTAGGTGAACACACAGCCTTTTGCACATTCTACTTGATGGGACACTTGGGTAGTTTCAGTTTTTGACCATGATGAAAGTATCGATAATGATATAAAGTATAAATACTAAAGTAAAAGACTATTTCTTATGAAAGATTAAAATCGTCACAGCAGATAAAAAAAAACAAATGCAGCAAGATACTAATTATAAAGAAGCTTATGTGGCTACACAAATATGAAACACAGGATGATGGCAAGAAGCATTAGTACAGACAGAAAGGAACATTTCATAAGTACAAGGGTATGTATGTATTTTATGTACAATACGTGGTTATGTGTGTAAAATCATCTTAAAGTTCTGAGTAGCCAGGGACAGATCTTCAAAATAAATAAAGCCAAAAGGAAGAGAATTAAAAAACAACAATCACCACCACAACTGACAAACCCGCAATCTTAGTGGGCAACTCTTCTTGTTGACAGAAGGAGCAAAAAAAAAAAAAAAAAAAAAAAAAAATACATGTAAGACTATAGACAACCTGAATGGCACAGTGAAAAAACTTGGCATCAGTGATGTGTAGGGATCACAGAATACACACCAAATAGCACCATTATTTACATTCCTTTCTAGTATGTCTCAAACATTTACCAAAACTCACCAAATGTTGGGCACAAAAAAAAACATAAATAAATTTCAAAGAATGGAAATAATTCAGGATTATGTTCTATAAGCACAGTAGACAGAAGCTAGAAATTAATTTATATTACTATTTCAATAGTTAACAAAAAGATAACTAGAAAAATCACCAAATGCCTGGGAATCAAATAATACATTTCTAAATAATCAACTTTTATTTTAAAAATAACCACTTTTATCTGTTTTTCAAAAAAAGCTATAACCAAAATCAGAGCTCACATAAAGCCTTTAGAATCATTCTCTGAGTTCTCGAAAATCAAGAGGAAAGACAATGAATCACCCACAGAAGTGATGGAAACAAAGAACAATGGACAATCCTGGATGCTCAGTATGGCCACGTCTCACTGAGCACACACTGCGTTACCTGGTATGGATGGTGGGAACACTGTGCTAACAGCCGGTACTGTCCCCATCAGGCAGAGGGGGAACCCTAGGACCCACAGAATTAAAACAACAGTTTTGGAGTCGGTCAACAAGGGAATGGGGCTGACTTTAAATCTATCCTATCCTAAGGGCCATACCTATGGAAGCACAGAATGCTCCTTCCTCTGCAGATGAGGCCGGGAAGCTCTGAGATGCATAGAGACCTTACAAAGTGGGGTGCCAGGGTGCGAGCTGGTCTCCGGGGAACTCTGGCTATGTTACCTGGCCTCCGTATCTGCAGGTACCACTTCATGTATATGAGCCGGGGAGGTACACAATCACAGGAAATCTTCTTTCTAGGGGCACCTGGGTGGCTCAGTGTCAACGCTGAGCATTGCCTTCAGCTTAGGTCATTATCCCAGGGCCCTGGGATCGAGTCCCTCATCGGGCTCCCCGCAGGGAGCCTGCTTCTCCCTCTGCCTGTGTCTCTGCCTCTCTCTGTGTCTCTCATGAATAAATAAATAAAATCTTCAAGAAAAAAAAGGAAATCCTTCTACAGAGCTATTTTCCAGCAAAAACCATGATACCTTACTTTAACACATAAATTTCAAAGTATCATCTCACCTAAATTTAAAATATCACAAATGACACTATTCACAGTCTTTTCTGGGGCTGTTGTTTAATGTGTCCCTTCCAATGGTCTTGGGGATGTTTGATCTACATGGTGGAGCCACATGAGGACCAGACGGATTTTGTTTATTTTGGGGGAGTTTTAAACTCAATCTTTTATTAAAAGAACTGCATCATATGGTTCACTGAATGCTGGGTTACGAGATGCTCGGCTCAGCAACGAACAGTGCAGACACCAGAGAACACTGCTGACGGACCACAAGCCACTCTCAGAGAAAACCCTGCCGCCGCTGCCGCCGCTGCCGCCGCGGGCCCCATCACAGTACCTACGGCCCAGCATGGGTTCATCAATCCAATCGTGGCGCCTAATCCCACTACCAAAGGATACGGAAGGAAGAGCACCAACATCTTGATTCATACCTTACTTTATACTGAGGAAGGTGCCTTTCCCGTAACCTTAAATGTACCACTTATGATTTGCAATTGCAAGGTTAAAAAGTCAGTCAGCTTAAAATACATTATCTTTTTAAAGTTTCCTCTTAACCAAGCTAAATTTATCAAAGCAAAAAATACTACCAAAGAACACTACTGCCATGTACAGGGAAGAACCGACAGCAGACACTGCACGGGACCAAACGGGTTCCGTCAGTGAGGAACCTGGCCGTGACTTCTGCAGACAACAGTTTCCAACAGAATCATAAATAGAAACCGAACACTAGGATTCTGTGCACGGGCGCATCACACACAGACACAGGGAAACTAAAATGATTTTTCTTAAAATTTGTTTTATACTAACAATATCTTAAAACATCTCTAGAAGGAACATTCAGTATCACTAGCACAGTCTGCTACTGCTGCCCAGAACGATGAAAGGGACGCATATCTAGACTCTGCAGTTAGTTTCCTCCCCTCTTCCCTGTCATTCATCTGAAAGTTACAAATACTTTATTTTAGAAAAATAACCCATTTTTAATGTCCAGCTGGTTCAGTGCAAACACAGGAGACACACCTTGAGAAGGAGGCACAGCAGGATGGCCTTGAAAATGGTCCTTTCTGCATGACCCAGCATCACTTTACATCGCCTGCTTGGTGGTTACCTGATGTGCCTCCTTCCACAGGCAAATCTCTGGCATTTGTGTGGTCATGACTCCTCTTAAGGAAGAACCCATAGGCACTGATGGCCAGGAGATATTTCAATTTGACTTTATCTGTTCTTGTGCCTAAAGCTATCAACTGCCCAGTTCAAAACCTTTTCAGTATTGTTACCAAAATGCAAGGAGTACTGACCTGTGTTTTTGCTTTTTCAAAAACAGCCCTGGATACAACACAGATGACAACAACAGACATTCTACTGTTACCTTAAAAAGTCAATCATATGAGCATAAACAGAAATTGGAAAAGGATACAGCAGCAAAAAACAAGCAATACCCTTATACGCATTGTCAAATGTGTTAATAACTAATAACATTTTCCTAATTCAAATCACTCATTAAGTTCTGTTTCTTTTGATGTTAATGTTATCTGAGCAAATATTATTTACATATTTTGCAAACGGGTAGGGGTTCCCATGACTTTTCAACACCGTGGTCACTCCTGTAGCATCACCAGCCCTTCAGCATTGTTCTGCTAGGCAGGCATAGAAGGTACTGTGCTAAGCCATTAGCTTTTTAACTCATCACAATGACCCTTAAAACAGATACCACCATGTAGATTTGCATAGGGAGACATGATGAGGTTGCCCTGCTTGAGGTCACAGGGTGAGTATGGAAAGGAGAGTTTGCATGTGGCTCTAACTGATCCCAAAGCATCTGCTTAAAACATTCCCTGTATCAACTGGCATTACTTAAGTAGAGTAGTGCTTGGCCTACATTGTGGGGCTTTCTCTAAACCTTCTTCAGAGTAAGTACTTCCTTAAACATGACCTCACACTCATAATCCATCCCTTGGCCACTCTGCACAGTGAGAATTCAATACTCAAGGAAAGCATGCTTGTTAGTTAAACATGTTGGGCTACATACAGGGATAGCTTTCTTGAACCCTGCAGTTGCTGCTATGCATCTGATGCTTCCAGAGTGTGAAGTCTGACTTCTGATTCAGTGAGGTGAAAATGTTCTAGTAGCCAGCCTTGGCCACCAGCACCACACCCCTCACACTGTGGACGAGCTCCTCCTAATCTCTCGGAAATGCTGACACCATAGTACTCCATCCGCAGTGCTCAACTCACCCCACCCCAGGGCACATTCTCTCCCTTTCCAGGTACTCATCCCAAGACAGTGGTACACAGGGATAGAGCATAACATTTTAAATCACAAACATTTTTTGAAAAAAGTTAAAAGTGTTTTACCAATTCATCAAACATGGAGTTCAAACAACTGCTATAGTTTAGTCAACTGAGGGTTAACTATTTGCTCTTACTAAACTTTACAGTGCTGGGAGGATTATTTTGTCCTATTTGCACTCGATGACATATGATAGAAAAGACCTTTTTTCATGGTGGAGTGGGGTAAGACCAGAATACATTTTTTTGGAAGTCCTTAAGCAGATGCTATATGTGCTCTACTATATTAACATAAGCGACCGTAATGGACAAAAAGCATTCTAACTCTGCATGAACGAAAGGAAATTCTCTTAAAAACTACCACTATTTAATAGTGTCAGCCTCTTACCAGCATGCAAGTAAGCCAGGTCAGGGTTCTCGATGTCGGGATGCTGTTCTTTCAAGTGGTTTCGGAATTCCACAGGCACATTTGTCCCATAGTCACATTTGGGGCAGTTGTACATCTTGACTCCCTCATGTTTGCCAGTGTGCAAAATGTGCTTGCGGATATTTTCGGCACAGTTTGACCTACCAGGTAGGAAAGAAAAGCAATCCAAATTAAGGTAGAATCAGTATCATGAGTATCATGAGATCAGAAACAATGCTATCAGCGACAGTCAATGTAGGCCTTACTGTGCAACAAGCACCAGTCTATGTGTTGTTCTCGGCCAGTAGTTTCAACGTGTACAATAGGGTAATCCCATGAGGCTGTTAGTTTCTGTTAGCTCTGGTGCTAATTTTTAAGTTGGTCTTTTACCTTAGTGATTGAATTCTATGCAGAACCGGAAGCACAAAATCCCAGGTGCTACGATTCTAATATCAAATTACTCTGGTGCCACTTGAGGGCACTGAAGGAGTTTCCTAAACCCCAAGAACACACCTTTCACCAGGGAGGAGTGGTATAAAGGAAAGCACTGCCGCCTCCATTGAATTGAGAGGACTAAAGAAACAAAGCAGCTTTGGCTTTAAAGTCCTGTTAAGTGAGCTCTAAAACAGTCCACAGACAGAAAAGCAGCAGTGTGTTAAGTGCCAGGGAGATTTCCAGCGTGGTGCAGGTTTCCAAGCACCAGGGAGTCAGAGCTACAATGCAGGCCCTGTACAGTATACACCAAACAGCCCTGGCACCACGAAGAGGCTCCTCTCCTACTGTTTTCCTACACGCTCAGAAATGCCAGCCCTGAAATGCCCAGGGAACAGGGAACAGGCCTCTTTCCTGAGAGGCAAACTTCTCCACCTGCCCCTCCATCCCTCCGTGAATCTCTGCATCAGGCGTTGCACACCTAGACCCTTGCTGAACACATACGTGGCTGCTTTTTGTCTTTGTTAGAATAGCACTAAAAAGGCCACTACACAAATCCACGTGGGTTAGTGGTGGGTGGGGGTGCACTTAACCAGAAAGAAACAGAAAATCAGCCTGGCCTCAATCTCCCACAGAGCAAAATTGAATGGCAAAAGAAAAAACAAATCAAGCCACAGGATCATCAGCATCTCTGGAGGGTACTGCCAAAGAACAAAGTCCTGCAGGATATTGTTTGACTTGAAGGTCTGGGGACTGCTAAGGTTGGAAAGCAGCAGTTAGCAAGCTCATGCCACAACGCACACACCAGATGACGGAAGGTCCTACCCGGAAGCTTCACCAGGCTCTGTGCTACCCCAACACTTCTAAGTAGGATTACGTTTGTGTGTAGTATTCAGCTGCACTGCAATGCTGACTTTGCGGGAACGTGCCCTAGGAATGTCGGTGATGGATGCAAAAATGGTTATGACCCAACAATTTTAAAGCAGTGATACTAACACTCACAGGTGAAGGCAACAGATGACATTAGAACTCTAGAGACCCACCGAATACGATGTCTCTTCACTCATGAAGAGAGGGAATGGAAGCGCATCAGGGAAGCAAAGCAGGGTTCACAACAGCAGCGCTGGGAACAGCATCCCACAGATGCAGAGGGACCAGGTGCCCTTTCCTAGTGACATCCAGAAGAAGTGAAAACGCAAATATTTTCCTCAAGAATGGGCATCCTGCATCATGAGAACAGTCCTATAACCGGACCCAAGATATTCCCTTGGAAAAGGTTAGGCTACCCGCCCTTCCATCCCCAGGCAGTTTGTCCTGAGACGCATGTGCCCAATTATCTAGTTAGAAAGACTAACAGACGAATTCCTCTATAGCTAGACTACTAAGAAACACAGTAAAATGTTAATGCAGTGGTACAGCAATGCCCACTTCTATTTTCCAAATATATTTTAATTATATATTAATATTTATATTAAAAATTCATAACAACAAACACCTTTAAAAAGAAAAAAGAACCAGAACAACAACAGAGATTTTTTTCTGCTATTTTAAGCTTTGCCTTCGGCAAGGGCTCTGTCAAGCTTTATGTTCAGTTCTCCTTATAACTTAGACTAAATATACGTTAAGTTTGTAAAAATATGTATATATGGCCTATCTCTTTCTTGTCTCTACTGAATTACCAAACTTGCTTTCTCTATAAATCCCTATTGGTGGGGTACCTGGGTGGTCAGTTGGTGAAGCGTCTGCCTTTAGCCCAGGTCATGGTCCCAGAGTCCTGGGATCGAGCCCCATGTTAGGCTCCCAGCTCAGAGGGGAGTCTGCTTCTCCCTCTCCCTCTGCCCCCGCTCATGTGCACTCTCTCTCACTCTGTCTCTCAAATAAAATCTTTTTAAAAATCCCTATATTTTAGTTATCACTGTACTAAGTAAATGAGTAAGCACCTCATGTGTCCTCTTGTCACTGGCCTGCTACTTTGATGTTATCACAGGATTCTTAGAGGCAGAGACAGCGAGACATTTTGCAGAGAAGGAAAGGGGGCATCAGGAGATCAGATGATTATCAAAGGGTACAGTTAGAGAGTGCTGAAGACCGCCTTCCTTACATATTTGTATATACAAGATACCAGGCACATTCAAAGGGTAGAGTCTCTTAATTGTATAAATATCCTTGGAATAGTGACATCATGTTGACAGAAGTAACACAGGAAAACACTTGAAGATGGATGAAACTAATGTCTACTTTTGTGATAACTGAAAGGAAGAGGACCGTTTTTTTGAATTCCACAATGAGCTGAGTGAACTGTTCCAAATTACTCCCTTAACTCTGCAGATTTCCCATTTGTTGTCCATGACACCCCCTCAACTCACCAGTGTTTACTGACACCAAGGAGTGAAAACAAAAAGCTCCCGCTGTACTTAGTGTGTTCATTAGGACTACCCACTCTTTGGTGCCACCTATGTTATTTCCTTATGAAAAAGCTAGGCATTAAGAATCAGCAAAGACAATCTTGATCAAGTGAGGAAGTCAGAATCACCAAAACCCACCAACTTCAATTTATAATGCGTACTTAAATACAAGACAATATAAAGCAATGAATTCTCATCATCAGTGAAGGTCTTGAAGAGATGACATTGAAAACAGAGTGGTTTGTTTTTGGAAGGGGTGAATCTTGGACAAAAATAAAACAACATCTCTTGTATCTCTGTAGCTAAACAGCATGTGGAAACTAACATTCAGAAGACTAATGGTGAAGCAAGTAAAGTGGAGGAGGGAGAATTTAAAAAGGTGAGAGGCTTCTTTTTATTTAAAAATATAGACTAGAACAAGAAAGACGTGGTGTGGAACTTGATATTTTACAAGGTAGTAAGGACCATTTCATACACATATATATTTACATATATATACATATATATTTTTATTTATACTATATATACTGCTCATATATTTTATGTATAATACATGTACGTTTATTTTAAAATTTTTATACATGAATAGATAAGAAACATTAAATACAAGCTAACAAGAACATAAAATAGGTAATGTCTGTCTGCAATAAAAAGATACATCTTAATGTATTTCATGGATGACAGTGTATTGGTATGCAATCAAAATTTGTTCTTCTGCATTTAATGTCATGCCATATAAAACTTTTTAAAATATTGGGACAAAACTGAGCTTTTCACACCTGCAAAAGCAAACTATTCCAGTCGGAGCCTAAGAAGTAAAAGCTATGACATTATGCCAATATGTCATAAAGCAGAATATCTACAGTAAGTAGGGGCAAACTTCAGTCCCTGCACTTGAGAACATCACATAACATGTCCCAGAACTCGAGTTACTTACCTTCTGGTAAGTAATTCTTAATGCTATTCAGCCCAAAAATGCTCATTCTTCCCCAAAATAGAACTTAATGAGTAGGAATTAGCATGGTAAATTGAAGTGGTGTTAATCAAGGATGGGCTGTGCAGGAGATGGAGGGATGCCCTATGATATGGTTTCAAACAGGGTCATGACTAAATCACTAGGCATGACAGCAGTTAAGCCAACTGGGTACACAATCATTAGGACTGGGTGACTGAATCATGTTTTCACTTTGACATCGATTTTTTTTCATAAAGAGCTTATTTCTGTCCCATGTTCATAGACTGGAAGGTTCGATATTGCTAAGATGGTGATACTCCTCAAATGATGCACAGATTCAATGCACTCCCTGTCAAAGTCTCAGCTGGATGTCTTACCTCAGCTGATCCTAAGGTTCATATGGAAATGCACAAGCCTAGAAGAACCAATACGGTCTCAAAAAAGAACTAGGTTGGAAGACTCACACTTTCTGAGTTCAGAAGTTATTCCAAAGCCATAGTAACCAAGACATGTGGTACAAGAAAAGGACAGACATTGGGAAGTGGCATGGGAAGCCACAGTTTCCCCTGAAGTTAGATGCCTGAGTGCTGGCTGCAGGCTCCCTACAGGGGTTAGGGATGCACGCAGGATTTGCTGGGACCATGATCTACATGCACAATGTGAATGGGAAAGTTATGAGGAAACTCAGAATTAGATTCAGGAGTATGACATGTTGACAATCCTGAGGCAGTTTACAATACATACATACAGAAAGTAATGTGAAACATATTACATAAAATACAAGCTGGGCAATGGGCAAAGGACCAAAATGGGAACTAATTTCAAGGCTTCTGAAAATATATGTAATAAAGGAAATATTTTATTTGGTTCAAAGGCAGTGTGTTTCAAAATAATAACTGGAATATCAAAAGTGCTTCTAGAGCTCTGCAAAATTATTTTTTAGTACTACTTGCTAACTCACTGCATATTACACAAAAAACATTAGGTTAAATTTATGTTATATTTGAACTATGAAAAAGGAAGCATAGACAAATTCTGAATGTTTTCCCTCTTTTGATATATGTTATTTTGGTTATATATGTTCCACCAGTGAAGCTGTGGAACAAACACACATTTGTGTATTTCAAACAAAAAGTCTAACAATGGATAGATACAGTGAAAGTCTCCCATCCACCACCTCTGCCCCCACTGCCCCAGGCAGGTACAATTTTTAACTTCTTATCAATCTTTTGGGAGAATTAAAAATGACTGCAAATACATTGTACATTCTTATCGCCACCCTCCTGGTATATAAACTTGCTGGCCTAGCATTAGTCAGCATCTTGCTTTCCTTACCTAACGATGTAGCACAGGAGATCTTTCCACTTCAGCATGAGAAAGCCCCCTGTTGCTGCCTTCAGCCTCCCTCCGACTCCCTCCCCCACTCCTTCTTCTTCTCTGTTTTTTTAATAGCCACACAGTATGGATACAGCATATTATATTTAAGCGATCCTCTACTGATGGGCATTTAGGTTGTTTCCAATCACTTGCTAGTGTAAACAAGGTTGAAATGAATAATCTTCTAAAACACTTTCTATTTCTCAGGATGCCAAGAGAATTTCATGATGCCAAGTGGAAGTGTTTCAAATGTCAATGGGCATATGTTTTTGTAATTTTGATAAATTCTGCCAAATTGCCCTCCAGAGAAGTTGTAGCAATTTATGCTTCTACCAACAATGTTTGAGAGATGCTGTTTCTGCACATTCTTGCCAATGAAATGTGTTACCAAACTTTCAATTTTTTGCTCATTTGGTAGGAGAAAAAAAACTCCAGCTCACTGGAGTTTCATTTTTTTAATTTTTACATTTGAATTTGCATTTTTCTTATAATGAATGAGGCTAAGTATCGTCAAATATTGAAATGCCATATGTATTCTCTTTTCCAATGCACTGGTTTTGTATTTTGATCTGCTTTCTTTTATAGTGTTGTTAGTCATTCTCTTATACAATTAAGGAGATTGACTATGACAGAAGCTGCACATACTTTTTCCCTAGGTATTTTTTTCTTCTTTTGACCATGCTTATGGTAAAGCAGAAGTTTTTAGATTTTGTTCCATGCTTTCCTTAGTTGAAAGTTATAAAAAGACCTGTCCCACATTTGGTTCTGGTACTTTTATAGTGATATAACCTGACATTAAGTATTAGATCCATTTCAAAACCATCGTAGAGTGTGGTACAAAGTATAGATCCAGAGTACTAGCTGGATCTCTCAATACCATTCATTAATAGTCCATCTTTCCTCCACTGACTTGAAATGTCATCTCACCAATATTTTGTTTGAAGCTAATTCTGGACTTTCTATTATAATGAGCTGGTCAGTCTGTGCATGTACCAATCTGTTTTAATAAGCCAGGCTGCATACAGGAGGCTCACATCTGGTAGAGCTCATCCTTCTACATTGTTCTTTTTCCTCCCATCAGAGCAGGATCAGTGTCCTACCCAGGCCATTATGGAGTCAGTCATAAGACTGTAGCCTTCAGCAGTCTTAATGGCAAACATCTCGAGCTAATTATGGAACCAGAGAGACCTAGGCCAATAATAAATTAATATCCTGAATACAACTGGGTATTTCCTATGTATTTATTAATATGTACTGATAATATGATCTTTCTGATAAAGAAGCTCAAACACAGAGAGACTGGCCCAGATATATAGAAGGTGTCGGCACTCAGAGGTCCTAAATAAATCTGAGTTTACTATTTCCCCAAGGGAAGCTACATATCCACCTCAACATTCTAAAATTTGTTTGAGTGAAATTAATGATGGTCTTAATCTTCTGGTAACAATTTGGCATGCGATGCATGTAAATTGACATAAAAAATTCTGTAAGTTCTACTTAAAGAAACACATCAGTTTTGTTCAACACTTTGATTCTCAAACTTTTTGAACACAGAGCACTCTTTAGGTTCAGGGGAATAATACATATATCTCATAAGGCTGTCAGGAGCATTACGGTAAATTACATTAAGCATATTCAGAAACTGCAGTAGGTACTCAATTCTTTTTTTATTACTACTACTAGTCTTTCTATTAAATGCAAGACAGTTCAACTATCAGGATCATTATTAGCAATTATATTGCTAATTATATATGAAAAGCAATTTCAATTCACTTGAATAAAAACAGATTCCCAAAACAGTTATATAAGTGAACATACGTGTACACGTTGAGAAATGCAATTTCTTCTTCTGCCTGTTTGGAATAGTCTTTGAACTCCTATCCTTGAAAATAATTACTCTGTAGTTAAGTTTTATGTATTGGAACAAGAGCATCAATACTATGCACTGTAGTACGTATTTATCTAAAATTTCAGTGGAAAGGGGTTTCTACTATATCTTTATAATAGTAATTCAAAATGAATAAGGAATAACCCAAAGAAAGGATTTATGTAAATTAAACTTAAGTTCATCACATATTTTTTTAACCAGTAGTATTTAATTATAAATTTACTGGGCAAAAAACCAGTCTAAGAAAAACAAGAAAATCTCTGCAGGAGAGAGGAACATAAAGCTGCCAAGTCACTGCAAGTTGGAAGAATGTGCTCCAATATATAAGCTCAAGGCCTGTTCACAGTTTACGTAACGCAGCCCGAGGCATACAGTCCTCTACCAATTCTGTTCTCACTCAAGGACCCATAAGGAAAGAGCCTGATAATTTTAGACTACAGAACATTTGTACTGTTTAAATTTAAAGTTGGTGAGAAGCTGTAAGAATAAAGAATTTCAAATTCCCCTGACTAAAATGAAACATTTTATCGATGATGTTTAGAAAATGAATGTCATTTGAAGTGTTGAACCAAATAAATCACCAGAATAGACAGCACAAAGATCCACGTATATAAGGGATAAAGATGTCATTTCAGATCAATAAGGAAATGATGGGTTTTATATAATAAATGATGTTGAGTCAACTGCCTGCTGTATGGGGAGAAACAAATTAGATTTTTATGGCCCTAACCATGTAAAAATAAATGCCATTTGGATTTTAACATTAACATAAGCACACTACATTATAAAAGTGCTAGAAGAAAATACAAGAAAATATTTTTATAATCTTGGTTGCAAAGAGCATTCCTAAATTCAAAACCCAAATGCTACAAAATGATGTAGCAAAATACACTTCATAAAAGTTAAAATTGCCATATAGCATAATACATTATAAATAAAGTTAAAAGACAAGTCAAAGAAATAGAGAGAATATATGCAACATAAAGACAAATGCTTAATTAAAAGACTACAAAATGAGTACCTATGATTAATAATTTAAAAAAAAAGATAAAAATCTCAAAAACCAGATGAAGAGCATAAGCAAGAAATCCATAACTGGGGATCTATAAGAGGTTATGTAAGCATTAAAAGGTAATCAATGACTCTAGTAGCCAAAGAAATGAAAATTAAAGCCTAGTGTAACAGAGGAGCAAAATTTAAGAAGATTGGTAACATTAATTATTGGTAAGGGAAAAATCTATCACTGGTGACAATATCCAATAGCTTTTGGAAGACATTTGAAGATAGCCTTCAAAATTAAAATATACAAATACTCTTGGATTTAGGAATTCAATTTCTAGAAATTAGCCACACGGAGAATCATTGAGCTATTATTTATAACATTAGGCTACACACACTAAACTTTAGGGAAAAAATTAAAACTAGAGATCTATTAACAGAGGAATGGGTCAGTAATTTATGGTAATCCACTCTGTGGGATTCAACACTGCTGAGGGTAAGGGTTAATTTGCAAACCTGTTTCCCAGAGGAGGTGGTGGCATCTTACAGAGCTTCCTTGAAGCCAACTACATCCTGGTGGGACACTGGGAGGACACAGCCTGATTACAGGAAAAGGGAGGGTATTCCCCAACCATGAATGTTTAGTGGTGTCAGGACAAGGCAAGAGGCCTGGTCAGCCAGGTCACTGGACTGCTCAACCACAACCCTGAACACACACCTAAGAAGGATGGTACTCCCCCAGTGGTGGAGCTGAAGAGTTCCACAGCCAAAGAGTCAGAACTTTCCCAATATGACATCCAACACTATAAAATCAAGTGTTGCTTCAGAGTAGAACAGGTCTGGACACAGGCTGAAGGGAGGAATAATAGCCATGCACCTGTCTATGACTTTCTCCCAGCAAATGCTGTTGACAAAGGCCTGGTGTGTATGCTACTCATCATTCACCCTTATTTGTTGGACAAAAGCTATCAAATAAAATAAGGTAAACCTTATGTCCCACCATGGAAAAATTTCCAATTTAATTAAAACAAAAATAAAACAATTCCCAGATAAATACATATATGGCTTTTTCTAGCTTTTTAAAGTTATATACATAGTCACATGGATATATAAATGCATTAAATGTGTAAAGGAAGAAATGGTAGTAATACTATATTGATGTTAATTATCTTTATGGAAATGTTTCCAAATCAGGAAACTTTCATGTTTGCTTAGTATATGTTTAGATCACTTAGATGATTCATGAGAATATCTTCTAAATTTTACTCATGTATAAAGCAAATATGATCAGAACATGTATTTCAAAAAGAAGTGGATAGTAGTAAAGTATTGTATCAAATGTAAATATTATAAACAATAAGCAGTATAGTCAACATAAGCTGGGAACAGAGGTTGGGAAAACTCTAAATACAAAGATTCTCCTGTTTACATAAAGACAATTCAAACTGATGAATCAGATAAAAGATTTAAGTACAGTAAGTTGAGTTGTAAAGGTAATCACTTGGATTAACAAACAGGATACTATAGTAAAAACAGGGAAGAGAGGGGGAGTGTATCAGAAGGGGTAATCGAGCTAACTTTTTTGGATATGTTACAACAGCCAGATGCTGCCTATAAACCAAGAAAGAGAGGAATAAGGTTATCTCCAGCAGGATCAAGATATGAATGATTATAGTTATCTCAGGGAATGGGGTGTAGCAGTGAGACTCTGACTTTTCAAATAGTAAAAATAATGTACAACCTAAGTTTATGGGTGTTTATGGGTATTTAAGTAAAATAGATATTTAAAAATAATGGCATGTTTAATTACTTACAAAATTATCCAAAATTAACTTTTTTTTTTTTTTTTTAGCTAAGACAAAAAGAGTTTATAGGTATCAAAAGTAATCAGAAACCACAATGTCCTGAAATTTTTCCTTTAAATTTTAATTGGATAGTTTCTGGATCACCCTGCTCTAAATTCTATGAATTTTCTTTTCATTTTCCCCCTTAACTGGTAGCTTTTATTTAATAGGATAATTCCTACCAGACTACTTATATTCATGACTTCCTTTTATCCATAAATCCCAATTCCTTGAGGACTATGACCACAAAGACTCATGCATTTTCTCTTTCCATTTCTCAATCATGATTATGATAGCGTTTGTTACATGATAGAAGGTGATGAGCATCATGTGATGCTAGAACAGAACCATGTCTTATAAGCAAAAAGAATTTGTTCAGCACAGGAGTGGATGAAAGCAATGCATTATTGTTCATGTTCTATTTCTCCAGAGTAGACACAAGGATCAGGATTCCAGGCTATGGTGCTATCCACATATTCACAGCCATGGTCAGAGTGCAGCTGAAACACAACTGTGCACTCATGGAGAAAGCTGCCCAATGGCAGCACCGCACTAGCCTACATGTGACTCCCAGGAGGCCTCTGTGCATTTGCACAGTTAGGTGCTGGTCTAAAAACCATGGGCCAGGCTTCCAAACCCACTCACTGGGAGGCAGTATTCAAAAGAGAAGTCACATAAGCCCAGTTACTGCTTTAGTTCATATAGAAAGTATACAG
The DNA here is from genome assembly GCF_048418805.1 of Vulpes vulpes. Classification (NCBI taxonomy): domain Eukaryota; kingdom Metazoa; phylum Chordata; class Mammalia; order Carnivora; family Canidae; genus Vulpes; species Vulpes vulpes. The sequence continues at coordinate 54,602,696 of NC_132784.1, read as the reverse complement.
TAGTTAAAAAAAAAAAAAGTCTACTTTCACATATATTGACTTCCTGTTCTCAAAATGAATTTATTCAACGTATATTTAATTTAGTGCCTACCACGCACAAAACAGGAAACATAAAAAGGAATCATGTTGGTTCTGCCCTCATAGACAATTCCATTTGACAGATGAGTCATGTACATCAACAGTGTGCTTCATAACATAAAAGTGACTTTTGAAACAGAGTTGAAGATCTCACCTGTCCCCTGCTACACCCCCTTCAGTGGCATTTTTCATTGATAACGGTCTAAAATCACCTTGCTTTCTACACTGTTTAAAATGCCTTACTGACTTCAACTGATTTCTAATGAGACAGATTTTGCACACGCTTGCCCATGGATATGGCACCACATTAGACAAGTTCGTCATGGAAGACTGTGCCCAGTGCTCCGCCACTACCTCTGTTCCCAGAGCCCGTGTAACCTGCCACCCACCGGCCCCCACGATTCTTAGCCCCATGGTCATGTCCAATTACATGACTTCTCTATTCAATCTTTGCTCAAGGTATCCACAACCTGTAAGGAGAAATAATCTACTTCAAACCTAAAAACCCCCTTCCCACCTTCCACTCTGTGAAACAATGAAAATCACAAGGAGGCAAATGGTAGGAAGCCACATGGAACTCTGCTAAAATCCCAAATTATTTTGTGAGAATGTAACATTTCAAGAATGGCCTCCCTCATCCATGTGTAAAGTGAGAGAAGGTGACAGATTTAAATGTGTGGCCAGACGTGGCCTGTCCTCTGCGTTCCATGGAAGGAGGAAGGACCACTGGCAAGTGCAAGCCCTGAAGGACCTCGATTTCCCCTTGATTCTTCTTCAGCTCCAGAAGGAAAAATACATCTTGCTAACCGTCACTTCTCATTGCCTGCTCATTGCCAGTCTGGGAAAGGGGGAAACTTCAACAGCAGGAATTCCACGCTGCTCATCATGAGCAGTAAATGATGAGCCTAAAGGGGGCAGATGACGAGTACGATATATAGTGTGTTTCTCAAACTTATTTGGCAAAAAAACCCTTTTTCTCGGCCAAGCAAACAGTATCACGTGAAGATCATGATTTGTGAAAATCAAAACATCGAATTAGCCCTACACACTGTTTGGCCTCCTGACACTAACCTTCGGTCTGGCGGGCAGTAAGTACAGCAGAAATTGTCTTCAGCCTCATCCTGCCACCGGCCCCTCGAAAAATACAGTCCCCACCCACGTCTTCGCCACTTGGCATTTCTTTGCTTTACAGGGATGAGTTTTATTCTTTCCTGTTCTGTTACCTGGCTAAGCTTAGCAAAATGCAATCCTGTAAAACCAGGAATGGCACGTGGAGAAGCCTTCTGAGCAGAAGGGTGCATGCTGCGGAGGTGCAGGGAGGTGTAGCCCAATTGTCCTGGTCCATGCAATCCCAGAGGCACGAGGGGCCCAAACTACCAAAGTCCTACATTACTGAACTATGGCTTGAAATTAGCAATCGGCGGGGGCGGGGCGGGGGGGGGGGGGTGATCTGCTTTACGAAGCACATTTCGTGTGTGTAAAGTAAAATTTCACTGAACCAAAAATACGTTTCACACTACTACTGAGAGTCTAGGCCAGAGCTTGCTTTTACTTGGGACAATCTAATAATGTCAAAGAGAAAAATAAAACAGCAGCAAATTCCTGCACGTGAGGGTACCAGTGCAGCTGACAGGTTTTACGGCCCGAGTGGCAGAGATCACCACGTGCTCAGACTCTGGTAGTTTAGCCGGGCGCGCGGGGCTGGTGCACTGCCCTAAAATTCTAAATACGTCTTATGCGGCCAAAGGAGAATGCATCGCTCACACCTGCTGCACTGGAGTCACCGGCCGGAAATGCACGCAGGCAGGATCAGAGCGAGGAGGTGGGACAGGAGAGAAACCAGCTAGTCCCCCAGCAGTCTCTCTCTCCAGAATCCGTGCTGCGCTGCCACGGGAAGCCTCCAACTTCCCCGCCTTTGAAAGTCTTTTGAAAGACTCCCTGACTGACTCCAGTTCTGTTCCTTACAAAGCTCCCTGAGTCCAGTATGTATTTGCTTGATAGTAGATTACAAGTGAATACTTTATTAATTTTGTGTGAAACTGAGTCTTATTTTAAGGAGCATTTAAAGCTTTTATCATTCTGAAGTTCTAGGATCACTCTGTAGAAACAGTTAATAGGAGCCAGTCACTGATGGTGAGGGGCCACTGGACTTACTTAATAATCTATGTCCATCTTTACAAAATGCTCCACATAATCCATTTAAAAATAATAACCAGTTCATTTCGGTCTCTGCACACAATACTTCCCTTTGTCCCTTGTAAGTCTCTCAAATGTCTTATTTTAAAGGAATATATAGTACTCCCGGAAGACATTTTCCCATTTCTATTCTCTCCGACTCCTGCGAGCCCTTGTTCTGTGTGATAAGGCAATCTCCTCCGGGATCGGAGCTGTGTAGTTTCGCACCACGAGTGACAAGGACTCGGCTTGAATAACTGCTGTGCGCAGGTTGTAATTATGTCAGCTGGAGTGTTGAACAAGGGGACTGATTAATGTGAGCCCCGGCCCAGGCGCAGGCCCTATCAAAACCTCCGCGCAGGCCAGCAGTGGGGACGGGTTAAAGCAAAAAGACAAAACATGCTGTATCGCCCATGATAGATGAATTGCTCCAACAGTCTTCAGGCAGATGTTCCGGGACAGTATAATATACAATTACTCTGCCTTATCACTTTCCCAGGGACAATAAAGCTTCCTCCTTCTATAGCTCATGTGAGTGAAGGCAAAATTCGTTTTACTTTTACAACACTGACTCACTTATCATGGTGCCTTGATTGTGCTTTTACAGCTAAAGAAAACATATATTCCACTTTTAAACTAAAAAAAAAAAAAAAAAAAAACTAAGGGGAAAAAAAGACAAAACCAAACCCTCTCCCCTCCCCCAAAACAACAACAAAACGAACCCAAACCTTAAAAAAATTGGAACCCTGTTTTGAATCTCTTTGACATCAGAGCATGCAATGTTTTAAAAAACTGTTTTGTTAAAAATGGATGCAAGGAAGGTGATGTGTGTGTGTGCACGTATTAGCTAAAAACAAGCATGTGTCACTTAAGAAGTAAGATTTGAGTTGCATAATCGCTATATTAATAACATTGTGCTTCAACAGCCATACAGAAATCACTAACTGAAAGGAACACGTAATTAAAATTATAGAGATAGATATAGATATAGATATAGATATAGATATAGATATAGATATAGATAGATATAGATATAGATATAGATATCATCCATGTATTTCTCAGGCCCAGGCGCATGGCCCCCGAGTCTGGGAGGATACCTTCCCAATGACACACTCATTACTGCCATTCCTACTTGGAGCCTCTGGGTCCCTCCTTCCTGAAGGATGCAGTGTGAGCCTAGGGAAAGGAGGCTGCCTTGACCGCGTCAGGAGCACACCACAGCCAATGCTAAATCGGACCTGCTTCAGGAGCACTACGGTGATCACTGCTACTATGCTTACTTGTACTCACAGAAATGCTGCCCAAATTTGTGACAAGATGGTCAGAACCATCGCAACTTGGAAAGGGAAATGAATGCACTTTTCGTTTTTAATGTTAAAAAACAAGCTAAAATAAAAAAATTGATATAGCCATAATAACCATTTTGTGATAACCATAATTAATGATGAAATAAAGCAGCCAAAATAACATTAAGATTGAAATAAATCCTGGGGATCCCTGGGTGGCGCGGCGGTTTGGCGCCTGCCTTTGGCCCAGGGCGCAATCCTGGAGACCAGGGATCGAATCCCACGTCGGGCTCCCGGTGCATGGAGTCTGCTTCTCCCTCTGCCTGTATCTCTGCCTTGTCTCTGCCTCTCTCTCTCTCTGTATGACTATCATAAATAAATAATATTAAAAAAAAAAGATTTAAAAAAAAAAGATTGAAATAAATCCATACACAATGTTCTTGAATAAAAACAAGCAAATAAAAAGCATGTATTAACCTGTGGAACAATACAGATGACTTACTTCCACTTTTTAGTTGTGCAGCACAACTGACACCAACACTCAGCAGTTGTAATACACCCTAAGTCACAGAAACAAATCATGTAGCCTATCTCATCCTAAGGAGTGATAGATTTGCTTTCTCTTTTCATATCATACACACACTAACTCCAAGACCCACATGATCTTTATTATCACATTTCTCTGGGCAGGACCATTCCAGTAGAGTTCTACATTTCTAGAAACGTGGAGATTTGAAGAAGGAAGAGAGAGGGTCAACCTAAAATAGCCAAACACAAATTTTCACACAAATGGACACGGAAGATATAATTAAGCCCGCAACTGATAAAAGAGTTGTGCCATATATATGATTACTTGGAATAAGTCAGACAAACAAAAGAAAGGTAAAAGAAATTGAGTGGGCTGTAAATACATAGGGGAGTCAGGTGTCATCACAGTAAACAGCTGAGCTCCTCCACTCGCTTGTGACGTCGCTAGAGTAGCCCGTCAGATTTACTGGTCTGAGAAGAACCCCAAGACACTCACAAAAGTTGTTTAGAGTAAGTCATAGAAAAGATGTCACAATTTAAAAGACTGCATTTAAAAATGAGTGTTTGTTACATGATTACATCAGATTGTTAGCTGGTGCTAAGCAAATTTCTGAATTGCATATAACAATTAAAGTAATATAGGCTTTGTGGAAATTCTTCCTATAAAACAAATAAAATCCTAATGGTTGGGGGGGGGTGGAGACAGGGAGCCAGAATTATACCATTACACAATCTCTATGTTCTCGATTCAAAGTTTTATCACAACAAAAGTAGAAGTGGGTGCTGTGCAGCCCCCACAATGCAGAGACATCGTCACAGCAGCGGCTCTAAAGCTATGGCTCTGTGTCACAAGGGCTTCCACCAAGTCACACAGGACTGCTCCAAAAATACCATCAGGGCCCCTTACACTGCACAAGCCCGAACCTCAGATGCACCATCCTGGCCATGAGGTACAACATGGTGTTCAAGTTCACAGTTGGAGCTGGCGCTATCCCCTTGGCATGGAAGCATTCACATAAAATTAAAAAGCAACCCTAGGCAAATAAAAACAAACATGCAACTATAATGTACTCCCACTGACCTGCCCTCCAAGCATCTCCCAAGCGTTCTCACAGGGCAGTCCTCAAGCCCAACCTTCCTCAAGAGCAGCCAACCTGCATTCTTACCATGTCTTCCCTTCTGTGCTTCCCTGGCGTCTGCTCCCATCCCTTCGCTAGAACTGGTCTTCCCGAGAGAGTCAGTGACCTCCTCGTGACTGAGGCAGGGGGACCACACTGCCCCTATGTTCCTGAATGTCTGGCACCGCCAAGCACCGTTCCCCTGACACTCCAAGGTCCCTTCCATTTCTGGAAGCTACTTCTCAGTCTCTTACACTTGCTATTTGCCCCTCTGCATGTCTCATTTGCCACATTTTCCAAGGGAGATCTGGCTCCTATGGATGCCTTCAATTCTACATGTTAGCACTCATTATACACCTACTGACACCTCCATGAGGACGACACATGGGTGTTTCAGAGTTCACACCACCCGAACTGCACTCATGATGCTGACGGGACCTTCTTCTGCCAGCAGTGAAGACCTCGGGAATGGCACCACCACTCATCCTGTGGCCCTGGCCCTGGCATCTCAAGGGTGGCATGCATCAGTCAGCCTGCCCTTGAATTCACTGATTTCGTTCCCAAGTCCACATGTTCCAGCTCCTGAAAAGCATGTGAATCAGCCTCCCTCTCCGTCCCTGGCCACACTGCCAGTTCAGGGTTGGGCATTCACCACGTTCTGTGGGTACCTTTGCAAATGTTTCTCACATGACTTCCTGTCCCCTGATCTGTCCCCCTCTGGCTCACCGTTTGCACTGCATCCATGATCTTTGAAAAGCAAAATGTAAGTATGTCCCTTTCCTGCTTAAAATTCCAGCTACCCACTGCCATTAGGGTAAAACTGCAACTTTCCAGCGTGTTCTTCTTGCTCTCTGGCACCCACCTAATCCATAGGCCCTATATAGTCCAGGCTTGCTGATATGAGAAGATAACTTCAAATCAAATGAAAAGCATAATTTGGAAGTAGAAAGTGGGATAGAATCATTCCTTTAATGAAAATTAAAGCTATCAAGTTTTTAGGACCTAAACAATTCTCAAAATTAAGCATCAATCACTTTTTACCCCCCAAAAAAACAATCCAAGGGATTGATTTAAGCACAAATACTGAAAACTAATCACATTTTCTCTCAATAGGAAGTTCTAATTTGTTTTAGGACATTTCATATATTTATTAAATGTTGTAACTTAAGATGAAAAAACAAAACATACTGAGGAAAGAAAGGGCCAAGTACAGTTCACCAAATATTTTTAAATCTTACTCAGTGAGAGATCTCCAGTGTCATATGTACAAAAGATACAAAAGGAGGGATGAGGGTTGTTTAGCAAGATTGAAGTCAAAATAATTAAAAGTAAGGAATTAAGCTTTAAGGGGCAAGAACAGGGGTTAATATTAGGTTTAAGTTCCCTGCAGGGAAAAGTATCAGGTTACATGTTATGTCACAGAATAAGAGATTCTGGTTTATTTCTGTGATTGTTCACTCGTTGCTCTGTAGTAAGGAAGAGCATAGTATTGTTTTCTTACAAAGCGAAAAAAGAAAGAAAGAAAGAAAGAAAGAAAGAAAGAAAGAAAGAAAGAAAGAAAGAAAGAAAGAAAAAGAGAATCTAGGAATATTTCTTGTTCTAGAACTTCTCACAGACATAGTACTTCTCATAAATAGGAGAGAGCCAACAGTTTGGACTACATTCCCTTATAATTTAGAAAAAAAAGACATAGTCTTGTTTTCAGAGACCTTCTAAAGGCAAAGCCAATATAGGCACATGCTACCATGGCAGGTAGCATCTGGCTTCACCAACGATCAGGGGCATGATGTCGAGAAGATAGGCGGGTACAGAAGCCACAGTTCCTTCTTGCACTTCATAGGAACTACTGCATCACCATTTTGTTAATGCTGCAAGTGTTTCTTTCTCCTGCAGTTTTTTTACGGACCCTAAAGTAACAATATTTCAGAATCCATGAAAACAATGGATCTGAAAACAAAATGATAGAACTACTACCTCAACAGTCTCAACGAACTAATGACAACTGGTCAAGCTCTTATATACTTTATCCTCCGCTTTGTTATTTTCCCTGACACCCACATTGTAGCGTGTGAAACTCAATCCCACCCTGGAAGGTGTGTCTGATATTCTACTGATTCTTGTCAGTCCCTCTTGGCGATTACAGAGTCTTCCCTAATAAGCTACTCTGTGTGAGGTTCTGGCGCTAGGAGATATAGATAGTTACACAGCAGAGTGTTTTGTTGTGTGATAATAGCTCTAATGTCTGAGGAATAGCTTATTATGCAAGAGACTATTGCCCAAAAAAATATTTTCTATTTTTTTCATCTCTAAGGCCTTTCTTTCTGCCACAATATATACAGATATATCTAACTACCACCCAGGGGACTGTCCATAGTAATTCCTTGTAGAAAGACCATCCCCAAAGATAGCTTTGGTCCTTTTATAATGACTGGATTTGGGATTCGGCAACAGCAGGTTAGATAAACATGTTTGTCTAGATTCTACTTGAAGAGATAGCAGAGGGAATGTGTGGTCACTTTGTGTTCAAAATGGCTCTTCTAATTAATCTGTGATCTCAATGCTTATTTTAGCCTCATCAACAAACAAAAACAACTTACTTGTATGATAAACAGAACAAATTAGCTCAGATTTTTTTTTCCCCTTTAAAGACATCTGAATAGATTTGTAATATTTAATGCTATGGAATCTATTTGTTTAAAGGTCCATAGACTTTCTTTGACTCAAATGAGTTTTGTTAGATAAAAATTTACTCACTTTAACTAAAGACCTGACATAAACACTTGTGCTGTATCAGCACAGAGCCTGTCAGCCAAAATGAAAATTTAAAAAGCCTATATGCTTAGGGGCTAGAGGGCAGGGAAGAAGAGTCTGAGTAAAACATGCAATGTATAAAAGTAACATTAGACACAAACAGTATAGAATATACTAAACCAAATCAGAACCACCACTAGAGTCACTGAGATTTAAAAAAAAATCACTAATAGAGAAAATAAGGAGATAGTTGTTCAGAAAGAATTTAGTTTCTGCTGAAACAGATAAAAAAAAAATAGGCAAAAAAAAGAATACATTTACATACAGTACAACTTTCTTAATTCATTTTGGAAAATCTGAAAAGAAGATACAATTAGGTCATTTTATTAGACAACCTCTCAAAAAAAACCCACCTAAACTTACCAGAAACATCTACAACTCCATAAGGATCACCTTGACACATGTTAGAAGCATCTTCTGAAGCAACATTGATGCTCGCCAATGACCAAACGTAGCTTCACAAAGCAACCACGCTACTGACATCTACCTGTGGTTAGCTGAACTGTGGGCAGGTAGCAAGTAGCAAGGGGCAGCTCGCCAGGAGCCAGCACCACAGGGCAAACTGCCGCGGGCACCTTCGCCTTCCAGGACAAATTCACCACAGTAGGAAGAAAGCCTCGCAGGTGTCATCATACTATGAAAAGTTTGTAAAGTAACTGGATTTTTAGGCTTTCAGATGAACCTTTCAGCCTAGACCATTCGTGTTCTATTCCATTAAGCGGATTAGCAGTTACGAAGGAGTAGAATCTAAAGAGACAACAAGCTTGAGGTAAATGAAATAATGAAATAGTATTTACTGGTACTTTAAATGATGAAAATAATATATTTTTTAATGTTGGTTTTGTTTTTTGGTTTTTTGGTATTTTGTGTGTGAGAACATTTAAATCCTATTCTCTTAGCAACTGTCAATTACATAACAGTCTTACTGGAAACAGGTCACCATGTTTTACATTAGATCCTCAGATCTTATTCATCTTGTAACTGAATGTCTGTACCCTTTTATCAGCCTCTCCTCACTTCTGGGCCCCCACCAAACCTAGTCCTTGAAAATCACTTTTCTGCTGTTTCTATGGGTTTGTTTTCTTAACACTCTACATACAAGTGATATCACGCAGTATTAGCCTTTTTCTTCTAGCTTATTTCACTGACAAAAACAGTTTTGATTTAAAGTCTGTTCTGATATAACTAGGCTTGTGGCATCAAATTGCTTTAAATATCAATTTTACCTAATATTAATACTACAATTAATATCATTAATTAGTGTCATTATTCTTTGAGAACTTCAAAATCACCCAAAAGAAATGCTACCTCTGATTTTCCTGATAAATAAATGCGTGCTGTTCACATGCTATGTACAGTTTCACTTCTCTCTGGCTCTATATGATGTTTCACTACATAGGCTAACACCTAGAGTGGTTTTTTTTTTTTCCTTTTTATTATCATTCAGGGCAAATCCAAGTTTGCTCTAGCCACTGCTTCCCCCAGTATAACCTGTGAGCCTGCACAGGAAGCTGAAGGAAAATGAAAACTCTCAGAAGAGATTATCCTAAAGGAGGGAAGGATCCCCTGTGGAGTCACTCTCTTAGCTCAGGATGCTGCTGGAGCACACTGAAGATAAGAACAATGAGGCTCACTCTACAATGAATTCTTAATGCCACAATAACCAAGGTAGTTTGTCTTATTATTTAATTATGCATAATAAACATAAAATGTTTATATAGCAAAATTACATACAAATGTGTAATATTATCTAAGACCTGGAACAAATTTTCATAACTGAGACTCTATACAGAAATGTATGTTTGAAAAATTCACTCGAACTTTAAGGGAAAATAAATAATTATTTTAAGTACAATTTTTTTTTGTCCTCACATCTTAAAACTACCCCAAAATTGCTTCTAGTATCATGTAAAATAAAGACAGAATTCAATTAAAAGTATTTTTGACAAAATTTTTTTTGACAACTATTTTCTAAAACAAACACAATTAGAGGCTCACACATATTTCAAGTGGTTGTGACAAATGGCAAATGCTACCTACTCCAGTCACATGTGTGAAAACTTACCGAATTTATAAGAAATACTAAAGAAAACATTCAAAGGAGTAGTAAGAGAGATTTAAGCAGTATCACCCCCCCCCCCCAAAAAAAAAAACGTATTTCTACTTGAGATACCACTTCCTCGGTTAAATGTCACATCAAGTATTCTTAGCTTCCCCCTCATCCAGACAGGAAAAAAGATCTCCTGGAAATCAAAACTTTACATGTTTGGCCAAGAGCTAAGTAGACCAACAAGTAGGGGGAGAAATATCAAAGTCTATTTCCTAACAAGTTTAGCAAACAATGGAGTGAATTTTGTATAAGACATAGGAATTGTAGATTTTATTCTACAGCTATATGATACAGCGTATTTCTACTGGCGTTATAATATTAATTTAAAAAATAAGAAAAATGGCAAATAAAGTGGAATAGTAAAAAAAAAAAAAAAAAATTCTCCAAGACTGCGTGTAACACTGGAAGTAGTAAGAACAGTTGAGGAAAACTCTGACCAAAAGCAACCTTGGGGAACATATTCATTATCCCAAGGTCCATAATAGGGACAACAGTACATAAATGATCAAATTGCCAGAGTCTGACTTGAAATTTTAGTTTTCTTTAATTTGATAAACGACATTTAAGGTGCAACATAATGATTAACCATAATATTTTTAATACTGCAGGTAGTATTTTGGCTTAGTTTTCATGACTTATCAGTGGTTTATTGTTTAATTTACTGTTTAATATACATAAATATTAAATAAAAAAATGGAAGCCAATTAGAAGATGAGTTTCATATAAAAGAAAGCCTGATTGTAGCCATCGATTTTGTTGTGAGAGCCAGTGTCACCAGTGAAACAGAAAGCAGTGTGATATTAATAAATTTTATGGGGAAATAAGGATTTACATTTTTAGAAAAGGTACTTACTATAACATTTTAAAGGTTTTCTATTTTGTAACACAGAAGTGACAATATATAACAAAGGGGAATAAAAATATAGAAAAATATGGGACTGTTTCCATTTTAATGTAGAAACAAATCTAAAGAATTTGTTACACAGATAATATGGCAAGACAGTGTGCTATGAATCTAAATTTATGCTTTGAAATTATAATGAATAATAATTAATGGTGAAAAAGTTATGGAGTAATGATGGAATATACTGATTTGTAATGGATTAGACTTTTGGATATTTTAGACAGCAGAAGTTTAGGAAAGGGGTACATGTTTACATCTGAATAGAATGAGATGTCATTGCCTAAATTAATAATGCAAACTTGAAAAATAGCCTGAGGTTCAAAAGACCAATTATAAAATTCTTTTGTAAACAAATCTATATTCACATTTTTCATGAATAATTATAACTACAAGTATCTCTTCACTAATGTTCAACTTATAAAATGAAAAATATATTTCCAAGTGTAACTTAAGTAATACTTCAGGTTCTTCAGGTTCTAATGATGGTAACTTACCTGCAAATAAGTGTTAATAATGACAAACACAGGAATACCCTACAGGAGTAATTTTTATATATCTATATTAAGAACAAATAAAAATCTAAATAGGAAAAAAGTTATTTAAATATTTTAAGCAATAAAATATTATAGAAAGATATTAATAAAGCAAATACAATCACCTCTTCTTCAGAAATACGTGACCATCTTATGGATATTTTTATTCTATGGAAATCGTACATACTCAAATTTATTTATCCAGAGAAAAAGCTTTTTCCTTGTTGCTGTAAGGTAGATATGGTAAGCATTTTCTTCTTATTACACTATGCAACCAAGATAAACATTGTAAACTTCTCTGTTCATTTTTAAATTTTTTGCTCATCAACAAGAAAACAAAGAGAGCTGTTATAAACTCCACATATCATTCATAGTTCATAACATCACTATTCATAGATTTGCAAAGTTTTGTATTCCTAAGCAACATTAACTTGTCTTTTGTTCAACAGTGAAAGCAGACCTAACCATATGTTCACAGAATGATAAAACTGTCATAGGAACAAACTATTCAAACTATTGATCGTCTGTAATAACCAAATTTTTAGAAAGTTTTAAATGAAAATAAAACCAACCTTTTTATCAAGAATTTCAAACATTTCAAAAGGAAATTTGATAGACATCATTATATTTACGTGTCCTGAGTATTAATTCATAGGACAATGACAATATTCCTAGAAAACACAATCTCCTTTTACCCATAGTGGCTGACAGAGGAATCACAGGGATGGAATCCAGCTAGCTCAGATGCACTTCTCAATGGAAGTGATGCTATGTCAGGGAGATAGCATCATATGAGACAGGTAATACAACCTTAACCTCAGCACAAATGTAATACAATTTCATACCAGGAAAATCTGAAATATTTTGAAATATTTATGCATACAAAGACATAAAAGCCATAAATCATACTTCTAGGAACTTTAAAAAGAATCATGGATATGCACAAAGATTTCAGAATAAGCATTTTTCAAATGAAAATAGCTAAAAATGGCCCAAATGTTTAAAAACTTCATAAAATGACTACTGTTTACAATCTAACTTGAAGACATACAAGTATCAGAATTACATTGTAGACGAGTAGTCTTCAAATGAGGTATCTGAAACTCTAAAGTATTGTCAGTGACCATCTAACAAATGATCATTGATTTAATGCATTTTTAACAACCTCAAAACTAGGGGAAAAACACCCTTAAGGGCATGTGTCATAAATAAATTTCAACACACTGAAGACCTTCAGGACACTGAAGCTCTTGCACCACCTCAATGAACACGATCTTGAAATCACAAAGCGAAGTAACACCTGTAACCATCCAAGGGGACAATCTGAGATGAGAGGAAACCCAGGGCTCTGGCATCTCGGTCAGGGCATGCTCCTCCTCTAATATGAGCGATGGTCCCATAAGGCTGCTACTCTCATCACTCATATTTTATGAGAGGTTAAGAATTTCAGTGCAGGCAGCCCGGGTGGCGGAGCGATTTAGCGCCGCCTGCAGCCTGGGGTGTGATCCTGGAGACCCGGGATCGAGTCCCACATTGGGCTCCCTGCATGGAGCCTGCTTCTCCCTCTGCTTGTGTCTCTGCCTGCCTCTCTCTCTCTCTCTCTCTCTCTGCCTCTGAATAAATTTAAAAAAAGAAAAGAATTTCAGTGCACACTGGGTTGGCTCCTCCAGAGCCTGAGCTCTCAACTACACCCTCCTGCTTACTCCAGAATGAGGACATGGACCGGATGCCGGCGCTAACCCAACAGCCGCTCTGATCAATAACTCCCTTGTCTGAAAATGCTCTGCTTGTCAGGACAGTATTATATGATATTTCTTAATATTACAAGTAAATATAGATATTAACTAATAAATCCACTTATAAGTGGTAAAAACCACTTTTATCTATTTTATAAAGAGGTCTGGACATGATCTTGCTTGAAATAATAGTTCTGCTACTTAATATAACAGTTTGAAAACCATAGTTATATGAGATTAAGAAAACAGAAAGGTAGCTACAAATTTGTTAAGTATGAAAACTAAAATTTATAAGAAACAAAAAAATCCTCCAGAACCACAACTCAAATCTAAAGCATACAAGACACTGAAAGGACATAATCCTGAGCTAAAAGAGATAATTAAAGGAAATTTTTACAATTTTTCTAATTGCTTTTCTGCATTTTACAGAGAAGGCAACTATACAGTATGACCACTTTAATAAGGAAAAGAACATTAAAAATGTTTATTTTTTAAAGAATAACACCTTAAAATGTGTACGTCTACCTCTAATTGGATCGCCATTTTACCAAATTTCTAAGAAACACCAATCTATTGCTAAGCAAAGACAGAACTCATAAAATGTTGAATGAATGAATAATTAATGAATGAAATATATCTGTAATATCTCTGTACTATTAAATGACCTTTAACATAAAACTTAATGCAATAATGAGGATAATAATAGAGATTATGGCAATATATTTACTGAATGCATAGGCTACATCCACAGGAATACAGAAATGTCTTTTTTAACAAATGCTTCAGGCTTAAGGTATATATATCTATATATCTATAGATATATCTCCTACCATTTAACAAAAGCAGGCTGCATTGAAAGAACCACTCTCAATGTTTCTGTGTCATCATGTGTAATGGGGGCTCTGAGATCCTCAGCTCCAGATGGAGAAGGCCCTCAACACAGTGATTCAGGCTGCACAGAGTGGCTGATGAAGCTCCTAAGACAGATGTCATCTGGCTGCCTGCAAACTGTGGTGTCCAACAAACTACCTAATGTGCTCTGAACTCACTCTCACGGGCTTCAGGTATAGTGTGATCTGGCTGAAACCTCCATTTCTCATTTTATTTTTCACTCTGCACTCACCACACATATATCATCATATAGTAAAACAGGATTACTTACCATTGCCTGACTACATCTCATACTTCTGGCACCTATGCTTTGCTGCGGCTGCAAGGTAACTGTTCAGTGTGGCAGACATCACTTAGCCACCGAGGACCTCAGCACCTGTGATCTCTAGGACATTGTCAGCCCAAAAATGCTACAGCACACCATTACCTCCTGCACCCATATTTCTTTGAAATTTACTCATCTTTTAAACCCTGGTTGACATGGTGTCTCCTCTAGGAGGATGCCTCTGTCCTGGCCTTCTTCTTTCCTGACTGAAATCTGTATTATAATTATTTAGAGATACTATAAGTCACCTATTATGCTACAATACCCCTGAAGGCAGGATACATTTCTTGCATTGTCTTATCCTTGATGAGATGCCACATACATGGAAATAACTGATTAAATGGAAAAGTCACTTAATTTGGCAAGAAAAAAATAAAATCACTTGAAATTCAGGTGTACAAAAGATTATAAAACCTAAATGTTAAGATTATAAAAAATGGAGAACTTTACAATTTAAAATAGTCACTAAAATATGATAGTGACATAAACTCCCAATCAACCTAGTAAGGGAATCCTGCTTTACACTGTGCTAATTGGTTGTTGATCAAAAAACGATTCTTTCACTGTGAATCTACCGTGGTGACCTACGGTGATGCTACCTGCCTACTAATGAACCCTTACCTGTAGTCACACCATGGGCACCTGTAAGGCTTTTCTCCCGTGTGCACTCGCTTGTGCCGAGTCAGATGAGACTGGGTTGTGGAGGCAAAGTTACACTCATCACATTTGAAAGGTTTTTCTCCTGCAAAATATAAAGCAATGCTGCACATGAATAATTATAAAAATTAGAAATGAAGGGCTAAACCTGTTACTGACAATTAAAAAGAAACTTATTTCCATAAAAATTTAAGAATATAGTCCAGTAGACCACTCACATTTAGGACACTTGAATATTCATTCCCAGAGTGACAAAGAAGATACCACTGATTTTCATTTCTATATTTAAATGGAAGCAAGGTAGACATTGTGTAGCTCAAATGTAACTTACACAAACAGAAATTTAAATTACAGCGTGGTCTAGTACTGCATTTGGAGTCTTTTAACAAACTATGTTACACTACAGCCATTATAAAAATCTCCCTGAGGACAAAATCATGAAAAAGCATGTAACAGAGATATTCTTTGAATATACAGCATAAAATCTTAAATATGAAAAAATAAAGCTATAAATTGATACCAATTAAAAAACTATTAGAGGTAAGGAAAAATTACAGTTCACTAAAGTTGAGTAAGAGGTAACCATAGAAAAATGCCTCGAAGAAACATGTACAATTTTATAGTATTCCCTCATGTAGATATAACAACCACTCTATCTCCATATGCATTTTACTCATCAGTTAGTTCAAGAGCTTACATGCCACTCATGGCTAGTCCCTTGACGGATACCTTTCTTTGCATTAACCACCCCTCCTCCATACATATGCATCCAAAGAAATCATCAAATCTTCATTTTTAATTGTAGTAGTCACATTGGCTGGTAAGCATGTGAAATATGGCTATTTAAAAAACTGTCATGGGGGAATCCCTGGGTTTCTCAGTGGTTTAACGCCTGCCTTCGGCCCAGGGCGTGATCCTGGAGTCCTGGGATCAAGTCCCACAGCCGGCTCCCTGCATGGAGTCTGCTTCTCTCTCTGCCTGTGTCTCTGCCTCTCTCTCTGTGTCTTTCATGAATAAATAAATAAAATCTTTAAAAAAAAAACTGTCATGGGATTTACCTAGAGAAAAAATGTTTAAGTCTGTATAGAGTAGCTCGGGAATGTGAATCTACTTTTTGAAGGATACATTTGGTCAGATCTAAATATAAATCACAAATTTGACATAATTTAGCCTCTGAATTGAGATTTGCTAGAAGTGTAAAATGTACTCTAAATTTCAAGATCCTAGAACAAAAAAAATAAAATATCACTAATAAAGTTATATTGATTTAATGTTGAAATGATAGTAATTTGATATATTTGGTTAACTATTATTTTTTGGAGTTTCAAGTTTTTATTTCAATTCCAGTTGGTTAACATATAGTGTAATACATAGCTTCAGGAGTAGAATTTAGGGATTTATCACTTACATATAACACCCAGTGCTCATCACAACAAGTGCTCTTCTCAACGCCCATCACCAATTTCCCCCACCTCCTCTCCAGGAACCTTGTTTTTTCTCTAGAGTTAAGAGTCTGTTTTATGGTTTGCCCCTCTCTCTTGTTTTCCCCATGTTCATCTGTTTTGCTTCTTAAATTCCACCCATAAGTGAAATCATATGGTATTTGTCTTTCTCTGACTTATTTCACTTAGCATAATACATTCTAGTGCCATCCATGTCATTGCAAATGGCAAGATTTCATTTTTTTAATGTCTGAGTAATAGTCCATTCTATATATAGACCACATGTTCTTTATCCTTTCATCTGCCAATGGACATTTTAGGCTCTTTTCATAATTTGGCTACTGTTGATAATGCAGCTATGAATATCATGGTGCATGTGTTCCTTCATATCAGCATTTTTGTTTCCTTTGGGTAAATATCTAGTAGTGTAATTGCTAGATCACAGGGGAGTTCTATTTTTCATTTTTTAGTAACCTCCATACTGTTCTCCACAGTGGCTGCACCACAGTTTGCATTCCCACCAACAGTGTAAGAGGAGTCCCCTTCTCCACATCCTCACCAACATCTGTTGTTTCCTGTGTTGTTAATTTTAGCCATTCTGACAGGTGTGAGATGGTATCTCATTATAGTTTCGATTTGTATTTCCCTGATGATGAATGATGCTGACCATCTTTTCATGTGTCTGTTAGCCATCTGGATGTCTTCTCTGGAAAAATGTTTATTCATGTCTTCTGAATTTGTATGGAACCACAGAAGACCCCAAAGAGCCAAAGCCACCTTGAAAAAGAAAAGCAAACCTGGAGGCATCACAATTCTGGACTCTGAGTCATATTACAGAGCTGCAGTGATCAAGACAGTATAGTACTGGCAGAGAAACAGACACAGATCAATGGAGAAGAACAGAAAACCTAGAAATGGACCCAAGACTACATGGTCCACTAATCTTCGACAAAGCAGGAAAGAATCTCTAATGGAAAAAAGTGTCTTCAACAAATGGTGCTGGGAAAACTGGACAGCTCCACGCAAAAGAATGGAACTGGACCACTTTCTTGCACCACACACACAAAAAATAAATTCAAAATGGATCAAAGACCTAAATGTGAGACAGGAAAGCATCAAAATCCTAGAGGAGAACACAGGCAATAACCTCTTTGCCATTGACTGTAACAACTTCTTACTAAATATTCTCTGGAGGAAAGAAAAACAAAATTATTGGGACTTTATTAAAGTAAAATGCTTCTGTACAGTGATGAAACACTCAACGAAATTATAGGGCAACCTTTGGGACGGGAGAAGGTATCTGCAAATGGCATATCTGGTAGAGGGTTAGTATCCAAAATGTATACAGAAATTGTAAAACTTAACACACACCCCAAAAACAATCCAGGTAAAAAAATGGGCAGGAGACATGAAGAGACATTTGATTAACTGTTTAAAAAATCAATTCACCTGTTACCTTTTTTTTAATATGGTTGCCAGGAAACTTAAAATGACAGGTGTAGCTCACATGATATTTCTGTTGGACAGCAATGAACTACAGAAAGCTTTACAACTATCTCCTCCCCAAAGTGATTTATAATATACAATAATACTCTTCTCAGCAAACATTCTTTCTGATAAATTTTACATACAGAGTAATTTTACATGTGTTCAATAATTCTACTTGCCACTTAGTTCTGACTTTTTAAAAAATAATTTCATAAGTATATTGACTTATGTAGAAAACAAAAGATGAACTACTTGGTATAAAATTCCCTACATCGATTCAGCTAGCAACAAAATAATATCTGTCCTGAAAATCAGAATGTTTAGAACCTTGTCCTCCTTTCTTTCTGTCTACTTATATGGCCTTATCCGTGACTGCAGTAACAGCTGAATGCATACACATCTCATCTGATGGGCATTCTACCCACTACCTGCAGCCTAGGGTGGCAGTCAGAAGAAGCTAGATGTACTTCAATCCCAAGCCAAGTTTTACCATTTTTCACTCCCTACCTGTCCACCCCCTGGACAAGATCAGACAAAAACCACCAAACAAGCAGGACAATTATGAGGATTAGAGAAGACAAAGCAAGTGTAAGGTACTTATCAGGGTGTCAAATGCCTAGCTGCTTTGTCACCCTTTTGATAGGAGTGCTTAAACACTGGTAAATGCACATGCCTTCTCACAAAGATGATAGTGGACACCAATGGTCCCCATCAAGCTCTCCTAACCAGTAAAAAGGCAAACCTTCTTTTTTTAAAAACTTTTTAAATACAAAACAATTGTGTAGTTTTACTTAGTGAACTTAACACAGAGGTATTATTTAATAGATTCCATAAGGAAATATTTGATTTATTATTGCAAAAAGAAGACCACACACAAAACAGAGTAAAATCTTGGGAGTTGAGAGACATTTTTATACGTTTCAGCCATTTGTTCCTCAGAAAATCTCATCTATAACAGCCCAATCGAGTGGTCACCTAGGGTCAGTTTGAATAACTCTTTTTTCTCAGTTTCTAAACTTCTGGTCATGTCACTTAAGTTGGTATAGACAACTCAACTATACTTAACTGACTTAAACAAAAACCCAGTTTCATGATAATGGTGGGTTTTGCTTTTGTTTGAGAGACAGTATATGACCTAAATCTTGCATAAGGCTGAAGAAAATGGCTCTACCTCTTCAAATTTGAGGCAGAAATACGCTATATAATAAAAATATAAACACCTGCATGGAAGTATAACTGAAAACTTCCACATTCATTATAAGAACTGAATTGCTCATTATATTCAATGCAGAGTATTTTTACTGCACATCAATGTCAAAGACCAGTTCCCCTGGACAACAGAAACACAAGTGATGCACGGTATCGGGAAAAAACCGTATGTATTATTGTTTCATGGACCAGACATATGTAGACTGACCATACAAGGCAGAATGAAACTAGCACCACAATCAAGACAATGAAACAGCCATTGATCCCAAAGGTTCCTTATACACCTTTGTCTCTGGCTCATCCCATCCTCAGACAAATGCTCATTTACCTGCTGTCATTATTAAATGCTAATGTAGTTAGCATTTTCTAGAGATTTTTATACGTGGAAACACACATTGTGTACTCTCTTGTCTGACTTCGTCTCAGCATTATTTTGTGACTCAGTCATGCTGCTCCACATGTAAATACTTGTTTTTACTGCTGAGTAGTAGAGTAGCATTCCATGATATGAATGTACCACAGTTTATCCATTCACCCACTGAAGGATTTTTTAGTTGTTTGCATTTTGGGGTGTTTAAAAGCTGCTATAAATCTTCATGTGCAAGTCTTTGCTTGGATGTGTATCTCCTTTTCTCTTAGGTAAATATCTTAGAGTGGGTTGGCTGGGTCATTTGGTAGGTGCATATTAACTTTGTAAGAAACTGCCAAACTGTTTTCCAAAGTGGCCTGACAATGTTACATTCCTACCAGTGGTGTAGGAAAGTTCTCACTGCTCCAAATCATCACCAATGATCAATGCTTTAAATTTGTATTTTCCTAATGATGTTGAGAATCATTTCATATGTTTATTTGACACACACTTACATTCTTTAGTGAAGTGTCTGTTCAAATCATTCAACCCCTTAATTGGTTGTTTTCTTATGTTTATGTTTTGAGACTTCTTTATATATTACAAATACAAATCCTTAATAAGATTTGTGATTTACACATTTTTCCCCCAGTCATTGGTTTGTCTTTGCATTCTCTTCATAGTGTCTTTCACAGAGGAGTAGTTAAGTAATGTATATTTACTTTTTCAGTTTATAATTTTTCAGGTTATGATTTTTTTAAAATTATGAATCAGGCTTTTGATGCAGTATCTAAGAACTTTTTGATAATCTATGATCACAAAGATTTTTCTCCTAAATTTCCTTTTAGAATTTATATAGTTCTAAGTTTTACATTTAGATCAGAATGGTTTTGAGTTAATGTTATACATGGTATGTTATACAGAGCAATGTTCGTTTTTACTGCAGACAGCCTGTTGTTCCAGCACTATAAAGTTACATTGTACTGCCTTTGTTCTTTGTCAAAAATCCATTGACTATATAGATGTAGGTCTGCTCTGTAATTTCTGTTCATTGCACTGACAGATTTGTCTTCCTTGATGCCAATACCAGAATGACTTGATTACTGTAGCCTTATAGTAAGTCATGAAGTGAGGTTTGTTCATCATCCTCAAAGTTGACTATTTCAGATTGTTGCATTTCCATATGAATTTTAAAATCAGCTTGTCAGTTTCTTAACAACAATGAGAAGCTTGATGGGATCTGAGTCTTTTGGGTCCATGAACATGGTATATCATCCTATTTAGGTTCTTTAATTTCTCTGGGAATTTCTCTTGGCAGTATTTTGCAGTTTCTACTGTAGGAGTTTTGCATATCCTTTGTTAGATTTCTCTCTAAATATTGTACCTTGGTCATAAACAACTGACAAATGTAGGCATAGATCTATTCAGTTCCACTGATATTTCTGTGTATCTTTATGCCAATACAATATGGTCATGACTATTGTAGCTATATAATAATAAATAAGTCAAGTTAGGTGGTATAAATCTTCCACTCTTAACATAATGAATCTAAGTGGTCAAACAATATAAAGATTTTTTTCATTAATCAAATAGACAAATATATTCTGATGTCTCCTTATTCTGTTCAACCTAGTGTTTAAAAATGTGTGGCACCATAACTCACTGCTAACTTGTTTCTACTATTAGCCTTGGGGTAGACACCTTTGTCTATTTTTCATGGATTTTGCAGGAATCTGAGGGGGCAAAAGGTGACATTATGGACTCATTGTCTGAGCTAGCAGTATAAATGAAAGGTCATCTAAGCTCTCAAAGTTAATTTTCTTCATTTGGAGGTTTATCATAAGCACTTAAAAAAAAGGTTAACGTAGCTTATTTCATCAAAATTTTTATGACATTTTATGTGACACAATTGAAACTTACAAACAACACTTTTAAAGAATAATGTCATGTATATTCCCTATAATTCTAATAATTTGAGGTTCATATTGAGCTAACATTATATTGCAATGAGCTATAAGTTATCATTTCATACATGACAACACTGTAGATTAAATTGTGTAACACTAAGAAATTTTGAATTTTCTACAGGCTGACAGAGAAAAAATATAATGCTACTAAAATATGCTACATAAAATCTTCTTCTGTAATCACTAAAGGAAGGAAGGCTCAAGAATGTCTAGGTTCTTGGAAATGGAAGAACTTTATGTCAATTTATACAAACTACAGTTTAATCAAACTTGTACATAATAGTTAACTTGTAAGTCATTAATTTTGTTACATGCCCGATGCTACCATTCAAGTATGTTAATTGGTATATTTTTTTCATCCACAAATGAGAATTTCTTCAGGAAAATATACTTCAGAAATATGGAAGTAGTTTTTTTGTTTGTTAGCCTCAGTACATAGCCAAAGAAGTAAACTCACTTTCTGGGTTTTCAAATTTGAAAACAAAACAAAACAAAACAAAAACAAGAACAAAACTACAAATTTTAAATAAGAATTCCAGTTTGCTAATATTTCTTAATGCTTGAAATCAGATAAGTACTGTATGAAGAGGTGCACTTGTTAAGGAGTGATCAAAATGATTTAATGCACTGGGAACAGTCCTTCTGAATCCTTTGTCATTCTAAAGCCAGTAAGATGAGTAAAGCTATGAGTAAGGCATTAGCTACTCTTGAACAGTGCTGTAAGTCAGTAGGGCTACCTGTCTACGCTCTCCGCAAAAAAGCAGAACAAAGGCAAATTTCCTTCCCTCCTGTTTCCCCTTATGTGACACAACAGTTCATATTAAATTGTGTTGTCCTTTCTGAACAATAGTCTTGGCCCAAGTAACCATTAAGGAATGTTCTGCATCTTAGGTAGCTCTGATAGAAGAGTCAAAGAAAGTCAGAAGGGGAACAGCAGAACGGCTATGGATATAGAGCAGTGCCCTTTGTGTGTCAACAATCTGTCAAAAGGGCTGCACACTTCTCATGGAAACTCACACTTCGCATTCCTTTGGGCAGGCTGGTGGTTATTAAGCTGGCCAAGACTCTTCAACTACACGTGAGGATTTGCTCCTGTGCCCTTGAATCAAGGGTCTCTGACAGGTGATAAAAGTAAATCTTGGAATGGAAGATGTTTCGTGTCAGCCCCCTAGACAGTCTGTATTGCAGTAGGGAATTATTTACGCCATTTGGAACACTTTTGATACCTATCCCTTCCCAAGCTGATTGTAATTTGCGTGGGCACTCTGGTAAAAAGGTAAACCATGTCAAAGAGGAATACATCAGAGAAATATAGATTTCAAATGCACCATACAATTCTGGCCTTGGGAAAAAAAAAAAAAAACAAACTTATATGTTGCTTAAATATTACAAATCCAGCCTAAAAGCTAAGAATCTAGACTGAGTTGTACTAAGCTGCTTGGTTGAAGCAAACAGTCTTAAGAACAGACTTCAGTATTAAAGAATCATGTTTGATTTGTGCCACAGAGGCAGATAAATGCCACAAAGACAGATGCCTCTGTCTGTGAGACATTGTCCTATATGGTATAAAGTTAATAGCAAAGTAATAAGGAGCCTCTGGACCTGACATAAAATATAAAGTTGTGCCTGCTCGACACAGGCTTCATGATCGATCACCTGTAAGTGCCTGTGATCACAGTGCGACTGTCCTCCCTGCAGGGGGAAGACAGAGCTCTGCCACACTGGCAACAGTGGCACATGGGAGGCTCTGCTGGTCCCTAGGTGGCCACTGGGTGTGACCGGGTGAGCAGCAGTGACCACAGCAGGAACATCTTGGGCACCGATAAATGGAAAACAGTAAGAATAAAGCACCCCATGTGAGCACACCGTACCACACACATGCTTCCAACTTGTCCAAGACAGCGGCCGAGGGGGACCGCCATCCACCAGGTCTCTCCTGCAATCTCTTACACTGACTTCTTAAGCCCCTGGGTTAAAGGCCTGTGGCCACAGGTTGCTATTATAAATTTAAAGTAGACTTTCACGTTTATAGAATAAAGTGTATGTTTCCAACATCATGTTAAACACCGGAAATTTCTCTTCACTTGATAATAACTCTCATCCCATTTGGAGATGTGAAAGAAGTGACTGGTATTTGTTTTTATTAATCTTACAAATTTTATAATGAGCATGAGAGCAACCTATGGCTAACCGTTAAATATAACATCTCAAGATTTGAATTGTCCCACAAACAACGTATTTCATGTATCTTCATTTCATGCCACTTTGAGTGTGACTGCCAAACAACCACTGTCACGGTCCCCAAGGAAAAGACCAACATTTTATGACAGATTGTGTTACCACATGACTTATCATTTAAACCAGGTCACTTTTGATAATAAAATAGTTCTGTTAATAATTAGAAGGACAATGCCATTAACAGCACTGTCCCGGGCACATATAATTTACAATTATAAACATAATTACTTATAAGACTGAGTAGTTAATTAATTTTAATGAATATTTAAAACTTTTTATTCTTAAGAGTTCCTGACAGATGCACCTATTTTATTTTGTTGAGCCATAAAGAATGCATGTCTTTAACACGGATGTCTTTCATGTCGCTATCTACTGACGTTGCTACCTGTTCTCATGAGCAAGAACAGAAAACAGTGAGAACCTAAACTACCTAAAACTACTGGTCCCAACTCGCAGAGGGACTGCCACTAGATGGTCAAGTGGTTAGGTGGGCCAAGAAGTGGCCGGAAAGGGAGGCCTATGGGTAAGCCAGCCGGTCACCCGCTGAAGAGGCAGAGGTGGGTAAGAAAGTGGCTGGGAGACACTGAGGGGCAAGGGTGCAGCCGAGAGTAACCTGGATCTCCAGCCTCACCCACCAGGTCTGTGGCAAAGTCTGCGCAGCCAAGAGGGAGCTTGGGGTTCTCCTCTTTGCAGGCCAGCTCTTTCCCCTCCTATGTAACATGAATTTACAGAGGACACCCGATCCATGAAACATGCAACAGGCCAACTTTTTAAACATATAAAAATAGGTGAATCCAAATCTTAGGTTATTCAAACAGAACTTTCAGTAGACCCTCCAGGACAGGGATTTTACAAACACTGACAAGACAGGCCATGGAGGGCCCAGAATGGACAGCGGGGCATCTGCCCAGGCCGGCTGTGGCCTGCTGGGCAGGCGGGGGCCAGGTGGCCATACTGACCTGTGTGCTGGCGGCGGTGCTTGGTGAGGGCGTGCCGTGTCCCGCCGGCAAAGCCGCAGAGGTCACACAGAAATGACTTCTCGCCTGTTGCAACAATAAACAGATGAGGGACTGCGGAGGTCACAGATCATTAAAACATATCTATCAAGGCTTTCAGGGTTACTAATTCCTCCAATCAAATGTTTCCATGTAAATATGTCAAATGGGAATGAAATTACCACTGCGGTTTATTGACTGTGATAAAATCTGAAAAGCACCACTGAACATAATTACATACTTGTCAGACCCATAAAAATTAGCTTTATTATCAATGGAATGGTTTTGTACAACTTCATTTCTGGTAGATGTCTTCCAGATGGGGCTGCTTTATGCACTTGAACAGTTTTTATGCATATCCTGATTTTTTACAATTCCCATACATCTGGCCTTTCTGAGCTGAGTAAAGATTGCTTGGAATAGTTAATATACAGTATCTAGGATTCTGCTTAAATAAAGCATATTGAATTTTCCAACAACTGAAGGATACTGAATTGGTTTTACCTGATTCTATCAGGTTCTTCTTTAATAACTTCCTACTTAATAATATGAATTAAGAGGTTTCCTTGAACACACTAAAGATCCCAAGTAACAATAAAACCTACATTACTCAGTAACAATTCAGTGCTGTTTATGTTTCTCAAACTTTCACAGCCTAAGAAAGCAAGTCTAGGGATTGCTAAAGATATTGTACAAAAACATCAATTATTCATCTTTAATGATAATTCTGGACTGAAAACCTCTGCAACACTTAGAGACAGATTTGGCAGAGTTAGTATTTGTTAAAAGTGTGTAAATACTCATTTTATTTTAGCATCTTTACACAAGTGAACATTTTCCCCTACAGTTTATAAATGCAATCTATCTTTTTTCCGGCAGCATATTTAGGCAGGAAGTGCTGCCAAGCTGGGCAGTTTATCCCACAAGGCTCAAAGGGAAGGGCAAAAGAGAATAAAAATTCTAACCATAGAGAGATACAATGAAATTACAAAATACTTTTCCAAAACTAAAATAAATCATTTATATCTATCCTTATGTATTTTACTCATCGAGATGTTTAATGCAACAAGTTTTTCAAGGGTTTTGCCCAAGTCGGCTGGCTTTGTTCTAAAACATTTTGGCATCTCATAACAAAAATTTAGCTTGATGTGTTTGGAAAATGGTGGTTGCCTTTTTAAAGTTAGAAAAGAATAGTAAGGGAATCCCTGGGTGGATCAGTGGTTTGGAGCCTGCCTTTGCCCCAGGGCGTGATCCTGGAGTCCCAAGATCAAGTTCCACATCAGGCTGCCTGCATGGAGCCTGCTTCTCCCTCTGCCTGTGTCTCTGCCTCTCTCTCTCTCTCTCTCTCTCTCTAATAAATAAATAAATAAATAAATAAATAAATAAATAAATAAACATCTTTAAAAAAAAACAAAAAGAAAAGAATAGTAAATAAAGGCAGAACAGCTTCAGTAACCAAAGAGTCTCCTCTGTAATTGAGAGCATTAGCTTTTTCATTTAGATGAACACATATTAATAAAGAGTTTTAAACCAAATTATGTTTAATCTCATTTCCCAATGGAATGTGAAAATGTAAATTGTTATCGTTTATAAAATAAAGATGAATTTAAATATTTTTCCTATCTTTGCTTTCCCATTTTGGGGTTAAGTCTGTCCCTTGGCATCATCATCTCAAGATTAAAAAAAAAATAGAGTAGATGGCTATGAAGAATAAAGTTTAATTATAATCACTCATTTAATTATTTAATCAATGTGGAATATAAATCTTTCCAACTAGCCGCATTATCAATTAAATAACACTGAAAGTAGACTTTTAAAAAGTCCCATAAGATAATTTGCTCGTTAATATTAACATACTACTCTATGTTGAGGCAAAATCATTCTCTGCGATGTATTCACCAGCATGGTGTGGTGGGCATTAACCCCCTGTGTGCATGTAGGAGTACATATGTGTCAGGGCACAGCCGTGCACACCTGAACATATTCATGTGTGTGGTGCGGCAGTGGAACGCTGGTGCTGTGCACCAGTAAAACCAGTAAAACCTCTAATGAGGAAACAGTACTCTTATTCCTTTCAGATGCAAGAAAACTATGATCCCTTTCTCCCATTTATGCACTTATTTGTGGTCAACCTACATCTTTCCTGTAACATAAAACCAGAAAAATCCTCATGAGATATGTGTCCTTTATAAAGGCAAATCTGCTGTATGTTTAGATTATTATTATTCCCTTTCCTATTTTAAGATATTATTAGGCACAAAGACAAAATTATTAATTTTCAATGTGATTCAATTTTCTAGATACATTAGTGACCTTGATTTTTTTGAAGTGTAGAATTTTATTTAGGATGCTAGCCTGCAATGTAGTGTATGTCATATTTACCTTGGTGGCTTGATTTGTTTTTCATTCTAAATTCAATTTTACTTGCTTTTTTTTTTTTTTTTTTTTTGAGGGGGTAGAGGCATTAGGGTCAGGTAGTAGATATCAGACTATTTTTTCAAAACAAAATTTTTTTTAAAAAAACTAAATGTAATATTACACTCAATAAATGGGGTTCATTTAACGTGCCATATTTATATGATAGCAGAAATCTAATAGGAGACTTTTCTAAACAACTTGAATTAGTTTCAAGTGTGCCATTTTGCATTCAAATGTAGAAAGACACGGAAACCAATCCTTTATTTTCTATTAGAAAACAGCCACTGTCCCCTATCTCTCATTATGGTGCAGACTACAAGACCTAACAACAAAAATCCATATTATTGATCCAGGCAAGTCTCCACAATTATTCTTTAGAAGGAAACGCCGACGATAAATTACATCTGCACTGGCTTTTCATCTGCTGTTCGATAT